>NW_028261381.1:44426901-44726901 GCF_051295495.1 Thamnophis sirtalis | reverse complement strand
GGTATTTCTTTATAGCCTGTGAGGACTTTTAATTTATCAGTGTGGTCCCTTCCAGCTATAAGGCCAGGTCTCAGCACCACATGTGCAAAACCAGTTTGGGTTGTGCGTAGTGTTTAAATAAACAGGTTTTTCTTTCTCTAGATTGCATTCTACAGCGAGACCACACATTTCTTCCTTTAACTTGTGTCACAAGATTCAAAGTGAGCTTTAGCATCTTGTTAAAAAGAAAACAGTTCTAATAAAATTGATTTCTCACAATTGAAAATCTAAATCCTAGCAAATTCCATAAGAAAATCCCACCTGATTAAATGACTCTTTCAAGAAATCATTAATGAATCATGAATCACAGCATATGACAAATACTTTCTATATGAGAAGCACTCACAAATTTTATGGATATGGTAAACAACAGTGGACTGATATATGGGAATGCTTTGGGAGAGGGAGAAGATTCAGAGATTACACAATGGTTGAAGAAGAAGAAGCAGCTAAGCTCACAGAAGGAATGGGAGAGGGACAAAAATGGACCATCCCTAGTTTCTTGGACAATAAAGATAAGAGGAGGAGAGAGATGTACTTTCAAACTTGCAAGGTTTTGTTAATGTAACCTTACAAAAAAGACAGAGTTAATACTTTTGGTTGTTCTTCTTGGCTAGACTATTTCACAAGACTGACAGCAGGAGAGTACATTAACATTATCCTTCATTAGTCCAGTTACTGTATGTTCTCTGGCACTTATATCATGCATGACCACTGGCCATATACATATACAGTAATATAGCAATTGCTCAGATGAACTACACTGGTATTCTTGGACTTCCTCAGCTATCTGTGTAAACAGGACCATGCAAAACAGCATAGTCCTTGATATCCTTTTGGCACCTTAAAATCAAAGAAAAAATAAGCATGTAAAGTCCAATATGTGTTACTCTGATAGGTGATTAAAGTTATATTCCACACATGTCAGCCTATAAAATTTCTATCTGTAAGGCAAGATTAAATCCCTTTAAATTTAAGGTAGACATTTGTCAAGTTCTCTCAAATCATACTTTGCCTTGAAATTCAAGAGCTCGGGATCAAAAGCGCACATTCTGTTTCTTCCAAGCCAGGGAAGCCCCTCTTGAAGCATCCTTTCTTGAGCTCTGAATATTCTGCTCTCAGCACCGCTAATAGGAATCTCCATTTTTTAGAAATAGATTCAGACAACACATGTCCTAATGACTCCCTAATCAGCATGTTCCCTGCCAACTAGTCCCCCTGAGAAAAGCTGGCTTAAGTACAAGTGCAAAGACGATGACATCAAGGATTCTTTTCAGAATCAATCTGACAGGAGGAGCAGCAGGCAGAAAGCCTGTGGAGCAAGAAGAAAAAAGCCTTCTGTAGGGAGATTTATGAGGATCAACAGGGTACCTTTTGATTGATCATCCCTATGTATGGAAAGTTAGTCTTCAGTTAGCCTCATTCTCATAATAGGCTGGAACCAAGTTAATAAATTTGCTTCTTACATATTTATTACACATTTTCTCTAGGTCTACAATGGCTGCAAGTCTTTTTTGTTTTAGGAATCCTAGTAAGGTTTGATAAAGCAATATAGTCCTTCTTATAATATTAAATTTTTCAATTGATCTTTTCCAATGATTATTATTTTAATTCAAAATTATTTTATGAGATAATATTCTGTTAGTCTTACCATTGCATGTAGTAAATATTGTGGAAATAGCTTTTTTTCATTTGCCAGGAGAATTTATAATTTTTTACATACTTTATTGTATAAACTATTTAGTAGCAGATTTAATTTTAAAGGGGGAAAAAGTTTATCCAAAGGTTTTTGAAGAATTTTGAGAAAATCTCTAACCATTGCATTTATTTCTTTTGCTTGCTAAGACATACAGCACTGAGACTTATCAATGTAAACATACTAATAGGTACTAAATATATTTCTTTCTATGCCCAATTCCAACTTTCCAATTTCCAGCTAAGGAAAAAAATGAATGTTTTTTAGAAATTATTTATAAATAAAATGTATGCTTTTCATCTCAAATATTGACTTAACCTTCTTAAATGAATCTGCTTATAACTAAGTATTTAAAAAAGAGAACTTGTTTGTTCTCTCATATCTAATAATTGTTTTTGCATAGATTTCTGAAACAATGCTTTCCTTTTTGTAAGTACATGCCATTCTGTGTGATAGACAGTTAAGCACTATATTAATTAAGAAAAAAATAAAATATATAATAAACTATGTAATACATAAATTTAATGTACCACAATAATTAGGAAACTACCAAAAAGTTCTTTAAGATCTGGAGCCATGAAAAGCAAAAATGCATGAGACGCATGAGAGAAGGTACACAAGTCAAAATGAATTGCTGACCCTTCATCCTGTCAAAGAATGACATATTCTATCATGAAGTAAAACTCATTCATTCATTCATCAAATTAATATAGCCACCCATCTCACAGTAAAGTGATTTTACAATAAAATCAATTATAAAATAAAAATGTTAAAACAGCTACAGTTAAAGGGCATGAACAATATTATTAACAACATGGTAGAGAAAATTGATATTAAAAACAAGGCAGGCATTTCATCAAATCACTGTTGCCTGGTCTGCTCACACAACCATGTTTTAAGGGACTCCTGGAAAAACGTCAAGGATGCAGCCTATTCCACAGGAACAATGAGACAATATTCCAGGGTGGGGGCCACAACAGAAAAGGCCTGTCTCCTGGGTCCCATCAGATGAAACCCGTTCGCAGCCTACCTCTGCGGGACAGATGGAGACGATCCCTCAGACACTGCAGTCCCATACCATGAAGGCCTTTTACGGTCAAAAACAGCACCTTGAATTGGACCTGGAAGCAGACTGGCAACCAATGCAGCTCGTGAGCAAATGTGTAATATGTGCCAGTTCAATGTTACTTGAAGTAATCACAGTATACGGATATATAAAATCTACACTTTAAGAACCAATTTCTTTAAAAATGTTTCAGTATCATCTGAAAGTTCAAATCTTTGATAAACATAGAAAAAATACAGGAGAGGAACACCTGGCCCTCCACTATAGGCTTTAGCTAGGCCTGTAGACCAGTGGTGGGTTCCAGATCCCGGTGCAATCAGTAGGGTGCAACGGGCCCCGGCAGCCACCACATGAATGTGTGCAGAGTGCACATGCATCCTTATTTCCTGCGATGCTCCGGGATGCCTCCGGGATGCTCCAGCTGTTCTGCAGAGCATTGCGCAAGTGCTGTACGTTCCTTGTGCAGAAGTGCCAAAGAGCTCAGATACAGGTAAGGGCAGCGGGCGGGCCCTCCAGAGCACCATACCAGAACGGTACCCGGTGCTCCCGGCAGGCATCGGTGCACCCGTACCAGGGCGTGTTGCCTGCAACCCACCACTGCTGTAGACACATCTAGCAGCCAATTACTTTATACCCAATTTCTTTTTCTTTAATATACTGCAGAATATATTCACATAAAAAATCGCCTACTTTACCAAAAAAAAAAAAAAAAGATCATGCAATGCAGTTCTCAATGTAATTATGCTTACCCCCAAAAGCAAGTGATACATTTGCTCTCAACATTTCCCTGTCAGCTACACTTAGTATGAAGTCTTGCACGTGCATAAATAGCTATATGTTCAATAACAATCCAAAGCAGACTGCTGCTATTTTCTCAGTTATCCTAACAAGTAGGCTATATTCATAACTACCTGTTAGGAAAGTGCCACACCTTGTGTGGGATCTCACAAAACCTTTTTGGAACAGAATACTAAGCACTGAAGAAACACGCAGAACTTTTTATTATTTTTTTGGAAAAAGAAATTGAACTCTCGAAACAAATTTAAATACAACAAAAGAAATACATGTAGGTACTCCTTGACCTATGACCACAACTGAGCGCAGAATTTATGTTGCTCAGTGAGAAATTTGTTAAGTGAGTTTTGTCCCATTTTACAACATTTCTTGCCACATTTGTTAAGTGAATCTCTGGAATTGTTAAATTAGTAACTTAGTTGTTAAGTTAATCTGTCTTCCCCATTGACTTTGCTTGTCAGAGGTCACAAAAGATGATCATATGATCCCGGGATACTGCAGTCATCATAAATATGAATCAGTTGTCAAGCATTCGAATGTAAATCATGTGACCATGGGGATGCTGCAATAGTCATAAATGTGAAAAAATGGTGTTACAAATCACTTTTTTAAGTGCCGGACAGTCGCTACTAAACGAACTGTTGTAAGTTAAGGACTACCTGTACAGATAGTAACTATCTAGTTACTGTTCAAAGTTACAATGGCACTGAAAAAAGTACCTTATAACTGATCCTCATACTTACAACAAACACAAGATCCCCACGATCCTGTGATCAAAATTCAGTTTCTTGGCCACCGGACTGTGTTCATAACAGTTTTGTAGCATCCTAGGGTCATATAATTACCATTTCTTTCTTTCTTTTATTAAAGCTTTTTTATTTTTCCATTTTCATAACATATAATTACATGTATACTATTACATAGCCAATATCACATTGTATTATTAAATGTTTACATCAATTCATCTTACCAACTCCCAAAAACAATTATTGGCACTTCTGCTCTCCATACACCATATACGTACTTTGTCCATCACTTTCATCTCCCTCTCTCCTCCCCCTCCCTACCTCCTTTCTTCCCTGTCATCCTTCTCTTCTCTACTTCCCCTTCCTCTCTCCTTCTTCTCTCTCCCCTTTCCACTCCTCCTTTCTCTCCTCCTCTTCCTCGTCCTGTCCTCTCTTCTATCCCTCTCTTCTTCACTTACCTTTCTCCTCTACGTCCCACTCTTGATCTCATTTACTTGAGGTATTTCAGCTTCTGAGCCAAGCTCCTTTAATGTTGATGGTATTTATAATTCTTTTTCAATATACATATTTATTTTTTCTCCCCCTTTTTAGTAGAAAAAAAGTGGTATAACAGAAAAGTATACATATATAGTCAGTGTGCTTTTCAGTGTTCATTAGACTTCCCTTCATGTATTAAAGTAACATGGGGTAAACATCTCACTTTGTTCATTATCTTAAAGTTCTATATATGTCCACGTTTCATAGATTTTGACCCATGCTTAGTTGTCCTTCTATATAATCACCATTTCTTACCTTTCTAGTCAGCTTGCAACCTACAAAGTCAATGAGGCAAGCAAAATTTGCTTTGGAACTGCATGAATCACTTAACAACCATGGCAAAAAAGTTCATAAAAATCAGGTGTGGCTCATTTAACCACAAAATATAATCATTTAACAAAATCAGGTGTGACGCACTTAACAACTTAGTGCTGGAAATTCTTGCTTAGCAATGGGAATTCTGTTCCCAATGGTGGTTATAAGTTGAGGACTATATGTACAATCCCTTCCAAACACTATCAGGTATGAATCACTAATAGATTAAGACCATTCCAATAACCAAGTTTTAAAAATGAAGAAAAAGGGAAATGGTGAAACAATTATGCATTTAAAAAGAATAGCAAGAGGCAGATGGAAAAATCTGTGGATCCAATGAATGGATGTGGTGTGTCTGACCTTCATGTGCAAAAATATTATCTTTAACAACAGATAATTTTCTATATATTTTTTAAAAGTTCATACACTGGCTTTTATAGAACCTTTGAACGGTGAAATGCTATTTACAACATCAAGGCCAGTTTCTGACCCACAATACAATTCAAATTAAAGCATCTGTAAGAAGATGGCTCTCCAGCCAAAGTGTGAACATAGCTAATAAAGGAGGAAGCAACATAACGGGGTAATTCGTTCCACTGTCAAAATTACTGTTAAGTAACATTGAACCAGAAACAATTTTTAAAAAATTAATTATTCCATGCTCTCTATTTTAGAACAATATAAGAACAGAACTGTGTGACAACTTTTCAAGGATTTGAAAAGCATGATCATATTCCCTTTCATACTTCTCAACACTTAACTTTTCCAGTTATTTTCATTTCTTTTCATAGCTTTTAGTTTCTAAATATCGGTTAAACCTAGTTCGCCTGACTCCCCACTAAAATACATTTTCCAGGTTGGACAGATAATATTCCAGGTGGATTGACCAAAAGAGAATAAAATGGAATTGCTTCACATGATTCCACTATTTTTTAATTGGTGCAACCTGAAATTGCATTTCTCCTTTTTCCAGCCATCTCAAATTGCCATGTCACATTCAGCTAGAAGCAACTGCTGTTCAGAGATGACAAATAATTCCTCCAAGTCATATATTCACCATCCTAAAATGGTACATTTGATTTTGTTTCCTAAGTACACTTTTTCTATGAAATGTGTTTATCTCTCCAACCTATTAAATCACCTTGAATGATATTCCTTTGTTACACATACAATGCATTACAGAAGTCAGTGCCTTTTTCTAATGTAGTAATTTCTTTGGTTTATTTGTATGTTTGTTCATTCATTAATCCATCCATCCATCCATTTATTCATTTTTAAATAATTATATAGCTGCCCATCTTGTAAAATATAACTTGGTGCACAAAACAAGGTTCTAGATCAGGAATGGGCAATTATGGCTCAGGAATTCTGGGAGTTGAAGTCCACAGGTTGTAAAGGGATCACACATTTGCTCAGCCCTACTTAGATCGAATTTTGTGGAGAAACTTGATACCTTCTTCCACTGTGCTAGGAAACCATCAATGTTTTTGAAGGTCTTTGGGCATGATTCAATCAACTATAGTGCTCTCCCATCCACATTTACTAATCAGAATTTAATAGGGTATTTTGTCAAATAATTTATTATTTATGCCTTTCCTATTGTTGTGGCCTGTCTCCCAGCTGCTGAATCAGATGAGGAGGCTAAGTGGGAATCGAGGCCAGCATCAAGGAAATCAGAGCGCTCCAAAGGGGAAGAGAGAATGCAGCTGTCAGAAATAGAGACAGAGGTGGAGCCTAGGCCGTCCATCAGCCCCCAGATGGAGGGACAACAGCCCCCAAGTCCAGAGATGGCCGATGAGGAAGAGAAGGTCCAGTGCCTGATGTGGGGATGCGCAGAAGGCAGAGAAGGGAAGAGCAGCAGGAAGCTAGGGGCGGTCCCTGGGTAGAGGACTACCGCTGCTAGCTAAGAGCCACAACTGCTAGCTAAGCCCCAGACTAGCTCTGGGGACAAAAGGCAGGGGGCAGAGATGAATAGGTGTGGCAGGCAACTATTCATTTCCCTGTGGGTCAGCCACTCATATTCAGAACTTCTAAATTCTGTTGGGAACTTTATTGGAATTCATTCTTGGAATCTGCAGCACTGAAAGTCAGGCAGGCCTTCTGAGTGTGTGTGTGTGTGTGTGTGTGTGTGTGTGTGTGTGTGTGTTTGTGTGATGCTGGATAAAAATGAGTACACCTTCCAGGACTTCCTTTACAAGTAAGGGTAGAGAGAGAGACTCCTGATGAGTTTCAGGGGGAAAGGGAATAAGCTTTGCTTTCCACAGGCATATGCCTGTCCATGGGCACTCAGCTGCTAAGTGAGACAATTAAGTGAATTTTGCTTCATTTTACAACCTTCCTTGCCATAGTTGTTAAGTAAATCACTGCAGTTATTTAGTAACATGATTGTTAAATGAATCTGGCTTCCCAATTGACTTTGTTTGTCCGAGGTCATAAAAGATGACCACATGACCTCCCCCACAAGACACCACAAACGACATAAATACATGCCAGTTGCCAAATGGCCGAATTTTGACTATGTGGCCATGGCGATCCTGCAATGGTCATAAGTGTGAAAAATTGTCAGTGTTGCTGTAACTCTGCATGGTCGCTAAATGAATGATTGTAAGTCAACAAGTACCTTTACCCAGAAAAGTGCACTGGTGCACCCATTCAAAATAAATTCACATAATTGTTGCCCTATGATGGCAATAGTGCTGAAAAGAAAAATAATGTCCAGGGCTAAAAATCATAAGCTCAAAAACTGGGGGGGAGGGGGGGAAGAAATGTATCATTTTGAAATTCCTAAGAAAAATTAGAAAATGAGACAAACCGTAGAAGGCACCAGAATATGACTTTGTCTAGGGCAACAAAATATGTCTTTGACCAATCAATCCTGGCTTCTAGTAATCATTATGCAATTTTACAGACTGATCTATTTATGACCTATTCTGGAATCCTTTCAGATAAAGAGATGGGTCTGTTTTGTAACTTTCTAGATCCCCTTTTCCTCTCTTGGTAGATAGGAGATAACCTTTGCCCTCTTCCAGTTAGTTGGTATTTCAACACCAACACATTGATGTTTGTGTAAGATCATAAGCAATTTCATTCAGTAGCCTAAAATGTAGCATTTCCCATCTTGGAAAGTTTGATATATTCTTTTGTATGATTAAATGGCACAAAGCATTATTTTCACACTTTTCCACAAACTAGTTTCAAGCTGGCCTTTTTCCTCTCACTTCTTCTAACCTAAAAATAATGAGAACAAATGCCAAACTATGAGCCATTAGTACTCCATCTAGTTTACAAAACAGGATTAAATTGTCCCATCCTTTTTAAGGCCACAACTCTTGGAGAAACTAAAATTAAGAGCCAATATTAATACTTTTAAGATGCAATAGAACTCTTTTCTTTTGATTCTGTCTATTTTAAGTCTCATTGATTCATATGCATTGACTTTAGAAAGAATTGCACTAATTTCTTTATTCTAAAAATGAATGAAGGAATGAATATATCATATCATATCAGAGGTAGACCTTGGAGGTCTTCTAGTCCAACCCCCTGGTTAAGCAGGAAACCCTACACCACTTCAGACAAATGATTATCCAACATCTTCTTAAAAACTTCCAGTGTTGGAACACCCACAACTTCTGGAGGCAAGTTGTTCCATTGATTAATTGTTCTATCAGGAAATTTCTCCTTAGTTCTTAGGAAGCAAGCAAGCACGCAAACAAGCAAGCAAGCTATAGATGTGGATATATCCTAATCATGTCATAAACAATTATACAGAATTACCAACTTTTTCAAATGTATCAACATAGTGTATTTAATTGCCAGAAGAAAAATTAACAATCAGCATGAATTCTGTTTAACAACACCTATCTGCTACAAAATAAGAATATAATGCAAATGATATTTACTTAAGCAAAGAGATCTGCCTTTTCTTTGCTGAGAAAGTGAGCTGCACAATTACTGTTTATAGCTCAGGTCTTCTTGATTAGAGTCAAATGGGATAATATAACCCTAAATAGACTTTGCAACAAAAAAAACTGTTAAAGAAAAAGCAGGGTAGGAACCAAGGAAGCTGCCGTGTTCTAAGTCTGATCACAGATTCATCTAGCTCAATTACGGGATATTGGCTACTGTATGTTCAACGGAAGACTAAAATAAAATGTAATTTGCCAGCATTATATTATCTCAGTCATTGTGTTCTATAAACACTGGCTAAGCAAGCTGTGCATATCCAGCTGATTTCGATTTATTCAATAAATGATAGTTAACAAGCCATGTCTAAGTACAATGTGAAATACAGCCATTGATTAGCAGAGTCCGCAGAATTTCAGGAAAAGCTTTCTGCTCTTCCAAAATTTTTGGAGAGTGAATCTAGAAATCTTATGCAATTAAACACATATTATACACTATACTTTAATCATTTTCAAACATTAGAATGAAGTGTAGTCTGTCAGCCTGCTTTGTAAACCTGGCAATTATTGTGCTAAGGTTAATGGATATAATGAACCCTCAGAAATCTTCTGATCCAGTGTAGCATTTACACTAGCACAAGAGAGGGAAATTATCCAGTCAAATGATTAGGGATGGAGGAAGTAGTCAATTTTATTCACATATTAATTGAAACTTCCTAATTTGCACTTACTGAAGAAATGCAGTAAAATAATGCAGTTATAGCTTGATATTTGTTTTATTTCAAATGCTGTAATTTAGTTCACTAATAAAAGCAATTTATAAATATCTACATTAATGATGATAATGTAAAAAAGCACATTGCATTAGATGTGTTCGAATATTCTCTCTGTTCCTAATTACAATGAGGCCAAAGAAAAAAGTACATACCATGACATCATGAGGCAACCATTCAGATAAGCTTCTTGATGCCATACACAAGTTTATAAAGGCTGGATTTTACCGTATAAAGCAAATTTTGTAACTCGTGACTAGAGTAATTTGCTGAAAACAACTCTATAGTATGAAAAAAAGAGGAATCCCTGCCAATTTTATTCAGTTTATCATGGCTGACTATAAGAAGTGGTGTTCATCTCCGTTTCAAGGCCATTGAGCCAGTGCTGTCAAAAGACATTTCTATGGTCATTTGGCCAACAAGATATCACAGAGCTTGGTTACCTTCCCATTGAAGTAATACCATTTATCTACTCACATTTGCATGCTTTTGAACTGCTAGGTTGTCAGAAGCTGGGGCAAAGACAGGAACTCACCCCATCATGTGGCATTCGGGTCTTAAACTTCAGTTGCCAACTTTCCAGCCAACAAGCCCAACATCTTAACTGCTGAGCCACTGTGTATTAAAAGGATGTACAGAATTGCATGTGTTAGAAAAAATGTGTGAAGAAAGATGCATAAATTTTCATCCTAAGAGGCGCAGTGGCGCAGTGGTTAGAATGCAGTATTGCAGGCTACTTCTGCTGATTGCCGGCTGCCTGCAATTTGGCAGTTCGAATCTCACCAGGCTCAAGCTTGACTCAGCCTTCCATCCTTCCCCGAGGTTGGTAAAATAAGGACCCAGATTGTTGTTGGCAATATGCTGACTCTGTAAATCCACTTAGAGAGGACTGTAAAGCAGTGGGAATCAGTATATAAGTTTAAGTCCTATTGCTATTGCTATTCTAAATCAACACTGTATGTTCCTTACTT
This sequence comes from Thamnophis sirtalis, assembly GCF_051295495.1. Classification (NCBI taxonomy): domain Eukaryota; kingdom Metazoa; phylum Chordata; class Lepidosauria; order Squamata; family Natricidae; genus Thamnophis; species Thamnophis sirtalis. Next base: position 44,716,061 of record NW_028261381.1, on the reverse strand, counting down.
AAAAAAAATTCTTTTCAAAAATTTTATACTTTATAGCATGGTTTATTTGGGATCATAAAATTAGAGCTCCCTGATTTTTCAATTGGAGGTATTGAGCTGCAAATTCTGGGAATTGAGATCACAGGACATCTCAAAAGTAAAAGGATAAGAAAGGCAATTTAACTTTTTAAACGAAAAGAACAGCAACTTCATATTACAAGGGTCTGTAATATTCCAAAAGAATACTTAATTTAAAAGGGAAAAGGGCCACATTCAGAGATTTATTTAATTCAAAGGTTGGTTTATATTTTAATACGTCGACCTATTTTCATTCCTTCATATTATTTCAAGTAATGGTATATCTTATCATTAAATTACTTTTTCTTGGCAAGGGCATCTTTTGAGATTTTCACTGTATAAATTAAAATTCTGGATTATAAATGGATTAAATTTTTCACATTTTCAGATTTATAATTAAGCATTTATTTAACAATGACCACTAGCTGGAACAAACCATTTCTAAATTCAGCTTCTTTGAAGACTTAACCTGAAAGCATTATTTCACTCCACTGAAATCCTGGCAAATATTAAGATCCTTATTTGTTCAGGGAACAGTGTCTATAATATAGTTGTACTGCAACTATATGGAAAATAAAACCAGGGTGCCCATGAAATGCCATATGTTATTAAAAAGCTAAAATGTGGGTTGATATAATAAAATGATTATAGGTCCACATAGACATTTATCTGATGAGTTGAACCACACTGATGGACAGCACTAGACAGATTTTTAGTGCCTTTTAATATCATGGAATCATTTTGAGTAACCTGACTATTATAGGACTAGTAGGCATTCTTTGACAACAGTGCAATTCTACTTTGGGCAGGGAATTTAAAAAAGCAGTGCCAACAGGACTTCTTTTCTGTACTATGTCAGCAACCCACCATGTCTTCATAGTTCTACTAGTTCTCCATTCTATTTAACATATGCATTAAGTCAATGGGAGATGTTGTAAAAAAAGATGGGGATTTAGTATAATCAAGTCTGATTATAAAAAGAACTCTGTCTCACAATGGCATTACTGTACATCCAAAGAAGCAATTGTTGGAAAATGATCTTAATGAGTGCTGATTATGACATATTACCCCTATGCAACTAAGGATCAGGTTAATTGAATGAGAATTTCTTGATGGTAAAGTGACAGATGATCTTTTTGGTATTTTCCCCCAAGATATTACATTCCTTGCCAAAGAAAGTCTGGTCAACTCCCTAGTTAAAGTTCTATACTGTTAATGCGGATGCACATTTAAGGTGCCAATAGATCACAGTGGTTCATATAGTACATAGTCAATGGTAAGATGTAATTTCAGATAGGACTATAAACTTCAACACATATCATATGTTGCATATTAATCAGTGCTCCTCTCTTGACTTAAGTTGGGTTTCTGTTATTTAAATATCATTTTCACTATTCCCATTTCCCACAGGTATTATCATTTAGCACTACAAAATAGATGGCACATAAAATGCAATGTAAAGTAAGCTTAAGAATTAACTTATAAATGTTGCCAGGGGTTTACCATTTTACATTTTGCATACTTCGGTGACCTTATTATATTAAGATATTTATGCTCCTGTAATTTAATCTATGCAATGGAAACTGCATCAGAATAAAAGCATTTCACAATGCTTCAATCTTGGGAAGATCTTATGGAATAGTTTTGATTTATCAATCGATTGGGTCATCAATCACTATGTTTCTTTGATATCAGTAATTACAGTCAGCTATAAATAAATATTTTAATACATACAGCTCACTGTATTTAAGTGTCAGCGTTCTAAATACCATGCAGAATTAAATCAGAGTCGAAGGCAAAACTATGCTTAAAGTTCCAATTTAATAAGACAGGCATGTTGGCTGTGGGATTCCAACTCTGGAAGTTACATCAGAATCCCACCCAGTTAAAAGTTCATGATCTTGTCCCCACACCCACAATCCATCAAATGGTCCAATCTTCTTCTTCCACGCTGGCATCTACGCCCAACTGCTACAGGTCAGGTGTGAAAGTGCGGAGACAAAGGATGACCTTGACTTCTAGTAAAGAATGAAAAACAATACATTCCACAATCCTACTCCTTCTATTCCCCCCTCCCATTGACTATACTTAAAGAAACAGCAATAAAGAGAAAGTGTGGCAGGCCAAAATTCTAAACAGAATATAAATGCAGGCCTGACATTAAGACTTTACTACAGTAATTAAAGTTAAGTGCTTAGAGTTATTATTTTACAATCTTCATTATCATGGAATAGGTTGATTTTTAGAAGATACTTGAATGAAAGGAGTATTAATGCCAAATTAACACAGGGAGAGATAGAGACAGCAAAAGAAGCATTTTAATCAATAACTACATATGATTAGCACATTTTATTATTTACAGCCACCCATTTCATGAATACAAACAATTTATATAGTCACCCATTTCATGAATACAATTCTGGGCAGCTAAGAACACCTTAGCTTTTAAAGCTACTTACTTTTAAAGCCCTACATGGTATCAGACCTGGGTACTTGAGAGACCGCCTTCTGCCAATTACCTCCCTACGACCAATTAGATCCCACAGATTAGGCCTCCTCCGGATTCCATCAGCTAGCCAATGTTGATGAGTTTTTTAATCTGTTTTTTGTATTTTGTTTTGTCTTGTTTGTTTTCTTTGTATTGCCCCCCTTCCCTATTTGGTTTGTTAGCCGCCCTGAGTCCCCTCGGGAATAGGGCGGCATACAAGTTTAATAAACTGAAACTGAAACCTTAAAACAATGGGGGGAAAATAGCAAAGGGTAATAATTTACAAAATAACTGACAAAAAAAATCTCAAAAGACCACTTCATTCTGATCCCATGCACTGAAATCCATCCACATTTCAAAAAAGTGTCATTGGCAAACCTTGATTTTAGTTTTCTACTTAAATAATATGCTATTAGGGATATTCAGATCCACATTTTCTCTAAGGAAACGTCCTAGCTAGTGATGAAAGCCTTTCTAGGAAAAATGGCATTAATCTAAAAAGAGGTATTTTACCTTCCGTATAAGATTAACTGTAAAAAAAGGGGGGGCGGGGAGAATACAAATATCTTGATTCCCCTGGCCTAATCAAGATGTCTAAAGAACTATTGGAATAACTCAACTCCTCTGACATGAGGCATCTTCAACACTGCTTTGCTACTGATCATTTGTTCAACTCCAAGATACTCTCTCTGTATGTCTGTGCACTGCCTTAGCAGTATCCTTTCCTAGGCAAATCTTTGTGGAATGTCATAACGGAGCTCCTGTCTGAACTGGCATTTTTTTTAAAAAAGTAAAGATAAAGACCATTGTCTTACCTGAACAGTAGTCCTCTGTGCTCTATGGGAGAATCCAAGTATGGGTTCAACTTCTGTTTTTCTGCTCGGTGACTGAGTTATTTTAGAACCTTTGACCATACCTCCTAGGCCTGACTGCCTCCAGTTTCTCAACAAAGATGTGGACCAGAAGACTTGTGACGAACAATGGCGTGCTACGCCATGACCATTCCCATAGATGCTGGCCCCAGGCCTCTCGGATGGGATTGGATTCTCTCACAGCGTACAGAGAACTACCTTTCAGGTAAAAGAATAGTCTTTCTCCTGTGCGCTTCTTGGGGAATCCAAGCATGGGATATACCCAAGCTTAGTGTCTCATGGGCGAAGAATAGGCTGGTCCAGGGTCCTGTCTAGTTCGTTAATTTTCTGGAGGACCCTCTGCCCAAAGGACACCTCGGCTGAGGCAAATGAGTCCAGTTTATAATTTCTGATAAATGTCAATGGAGAGGCCAAAGTTGCAGCCCTGCAAATCTCCTCCACTGACAGCTGAGTAGCCCAGGTGGAAGTAGTAGCTGCGCTGCAAGTGGAATGAGCTGTAATCTGGCCTGGGACTTGTCTGGATTGATGCTCATGGCCATCACTATACAGGCCACAACCATCTGCCAATTGTAGAATAAGACACTTTCTTGTTCATGGACGCAGGCTAAAAGGTGACAAATAATGATTCAGTTCAAGGGAAGGATACCATCCTCTTCATGTAGTGGCAGATCACCCTTCTGACATCCAATTTGTGCCACCATTCTTCAGTGGGATGACTGGCGTTAAATCAAAAATCAGGTAAAACGACCTCCTGAGACCTGTGAAAACATGTGTTTACTTTAAGAATGAAGGATGGGTCCAGTCTGAGTATGACACTGTCCAGACGGTTATCCCAGATGGGGAGAATTGCCAGCTCTGAGATTCGTCTTACGGAGGTGACAGCCACAAGGAAGGCGACTTTAAACGTCAGAAGACGGAGACTTGTTGTTTTCAAAGGTTCAAATGGTAGTTTGATAAGAGTCTGTAGAACCAGGGGAAGATCCCATGTGGGATACCAATGAATCACTGGTGGTCACAGATTTGCCGCACCAGGAGGAAGATTCACATTTGTGGATGTTGTGAGAGAGGCCGATTGGAGTCAGTTTGTAGAATCATGGACAAAGTGGTGACCTGCCTCTGGCGAGTGTTGGGGGCGAACCCCTTGTCGACTTCGTGTTGCAGGAATTCAAGCACCTGAGATACCGAAGACGAAAAGGGGTCGATTAAGTTGGTGGAACACCACCGGCAGAATGCAACCCAGGACATGTCATAAATACAGTTTGTAAAGTCACGCCTCAAAGCCTGGATGGTCTGGATGACTTGTCCAGAGAAATTTCCCCTTCTCAGGATAACCCCCTCAAGTGCCAGACGGTTATCTGGAGCCACTGAGGTTCTGGGTGGACCAGCTCCCCCTGGCTGAGAGAGATCCTGTTCTGGGTTACCCTCCACAGATGGGAGACAGATAGGCTGATCAAGTCCACAAACCATGGACGTCTGGGCCAGTACAGTGTGACCAATAGGACCTCTGCTTCTTCCATGAGAGCTTTCCTGTAGACTCATGGGATGAGAGTGAGGGGGGGCGGTGTACAGGAGACCCTGTGGCCAAGGGCTGTGGAGAGCATCTATTCCTTCTGCTTCCAATGTCTGAAACCTGGAGAAAAATCATAGGAGATGAATATTCTCCGATCGGGTGAACAGATCCACTCGTGGTCAGCCAAAACTGTCAGATATATGTTGGAAGAGATCCAGGTGAAGATGCCATTCTGATTGGTCTATGGCGGACCTGCTGATTCAGTCCACCTGAATGCTGATTGCTCCCAAAATATGTTATGCTTGAATGGAGAGGAGATGAGCCTCTGCCCACAGACCTAGCTTCTCCAATTCCTGCATCAGGGCTTTGGCGTGAGTGCCCCCTTGGCAATTCACATGGGCCTTGGAATCCACGTTGTCCATGAGGAGAAGAACATGTCAGCCGGCTACCTGATCTCTGAACCTATGAAGGGCCAGATGGGCAAACTTGAGCTTCAGCCAGTTGATGCTGTTCTCTAGCACTTCCTGTAACCAGCGACCTTGCAATATCTGGGATTGTAGATGTGCGCCCCAACTGAACAGACTGGCATCTAAAGTTATGGTTCCTTGAGAAGAGACCCATTTTCTATGGCTGGGGAATCCACCAAAGGAGCAATCAATGAACTCTTGGGGGTACCCATACCTTGATGGTGGAGTTCTTCTGATGGATCTCTGGTGCGGCAACAGGAACCACTGCAACAGGCGGGCGTGTAACCTTGCCCAAGGGACGACTGAAATACAGATTCTCTTCCCTAACAACCAAGAGAGAAGTATCAGCGGCACCAGTTGTTGTGACCAAATTGAGATCATCACTTGTATGTCGGATTGCTGATCTAGGGAAAGCGATACTGTGCAAGTTGTTGTGTCGATCACCACCCCCAAATGTAGCTGTCTGTGTCAGGAAACAAATGACTCTTTTCCATGTTCACTGAGAAGCCATGCTTCTGCAAGACTAGAATTGTGGTGAGAAGATCCTGCTGCACCTAAATGATGGACAACAACTGGATGAGGATGTTGTCCAGATAACACTGCACACGCACTGGTCATGACCTGAGGTGTGCTGTGACTGCTGTCAGTAGTTTGGTGAAGGTCCTGGGGGCCAATGATAGACCAAATGGCAGAGCCCTGTACTAGAAGTGGCGCCCTGCATAGTAGACGTCTTGAAGCCGCTAGCACAGCGCTGCCGAAACTGCTGCTGAGGCTGCCTCTCTTCATCCTGTCTGGAGAGGGGTACCGGCGATCTTCGCAGAGAGCTCAATCAGCCGCACGACAGCTGAACCAGGCCTCTGACAGAAAGCAATGTTAAATGTGGCTGTCAAAAGGCTATTAGCCAGCCGCAAGGCAACTACGAGCCTTCCAAAGGGAGCAAATAAGATGCAGTCTCATTATTGGAAAATTCTGAGGTAAAATTTCTCTTTTTCTTCTCAGTGATTGAGGATAGATCAAAAGTCACACTTTATGGGCTTGACTGAGTGGAAAAACTGGAGGCAGTCAAGCCTAGGAGGCATGGCCAAAGATTCTAAAATAACTCAGTCACCGGGCAGACAAACAGAAGTTAAACCCATGCTTGGATTCTCCAAGCAGCTCACAGGAGAATCCACAGATTTAACACTGTACTGAAAATTATTATCTTTAGACAACAAAGCTGATCCAAATGGGTTGGTAAGAGACTGTGGTACTCAAGAAGCTTTTGTTAAACAATGTTTCATTTGTACTCAGGACAAGTTGCCCAAAATAAATATTTCGCACCCCTCTAAGGAAAGACTTTCCATGGAATACGGTTAGCAAATCACTGCATTAGAGCAAATTATGTTTGTTTTAAACATATGCATAAGCTTAAAACATAATTGTGAATGATGCTTTGGATGCTCACACACAAACTTACTATAAAAGTGCATTCTCTCTATTTTGTTTGTGTATACTGTTTTCTCTACACAACTGGCTTTGGAAAAATACTAGTTATGTTTGGAACTGGAATGGCTATAGTGGGATGGCTGTATACTACACTGATTAGGAAAGGGGATTGTGATACTGTATACCCATCTTTCCAGAAGCAGTGTTTTGTTCTGTTAAACAAAACCAAATGTTAAAGCCAAATGAACATACAAACAATGCATTTAAAAAATCCCATAACACTGTCAAACCCACATACATCATGGAAATGCCAGACAAATAACTTGGACTTATATTCCTTGACAAGTCCATCTATCAAAAGCACTGAGAATATTCAGAAAGAAAAACCCAGTGTAAATCTCTTTATCGGAAGTCTATATATGTATCTGAGCTTTAAATACATATTTAAATAGATCCAAAAATTTTCCTTTTAGTTTTCTTTATATTCAGTATCATATAAAAATATTATGATAAACTTAGAAATCAGTAACTGAAAGAAACATAGAAAAATTAGTAAAATGTGAGTTGCATTTAATTAAAGGTAATTTTCTTTTTAGAAATTAATTCCTTTTTTGTAGATTCTAGAATTCTAGAAAAACAAATTATAAACGTACCAAAGCGAATGCCAGCCACTGATTCATTTTAATTGTGTTTATTCAGAAGGCACAATTGTCTATGTACGTACTAGAAATAGAAAAGAGAATAATTGTTCACAAGAGATTAACAATAACTTTCTTAATGAAGAGTACATTTATCATACAAAAGTACCAAAATGGTGTTCCATCTAAACTAAGTCCAACTTCATATACAAAATATACCAAATCCTATATGGAAATTACAGATATTTAGAAAATACCAGAAAACATAGCAAGGAATTTAGCTGCACTTACAAACTACTTCTAAGATTTCTAAACAATAGACAGCATGGAACAACTGTGGTTTGGATCAAATTAAACTACTTTGGACACACAAATTCTGTTAATTACTAAATATATATTCATACCTTCAAAGTACTGTGACAATGGGACTCAACCGAGAGCAGTGTAACATATATGGGATGTTTTCAACTTTCAACCATAATTTAGCCCTGAATTGCAGCCATAAATTGTGCAGCTGTTAAGTTGGTCACCATGTAACTAGACCCAATTTATGACATTTTGTAGCAGTCGTGAAGTGAGTGCTATAGTCATTAAGTGAACACCATGGTTATGTGTGAATGGGAGGTCATTAAGTGAATGCATTTATTTATTTATTTATTTATGCATTTATTTATTTATTTATTAAATTTATATGCCGCCCAATCCCGAAGGACTCCGGGCGGCTTACAAAAAAGAGAGAGAAAAAGACACATAACGAACACATAATGAAAAAAAAACAGTTTAAAATAGCAACACCTCATACATTCATTCTAATCGGGGCTGGACCTCAACAGTGAGGTCAACCGCCCTAGACCTGCCGGAACAGCCAAGTTTTTACAGCTTTCCTGAAGGCCATGAGAGTGGGTATGGTCCAGATCTCTGGGGGTAGCTGATTCCAAAGAGTCGGAGCAGCCACAGAGAAGGCTCTCCTCCAGGGGCCCGCCAGCCGACACTGTCTGGCTGACGGCATCTGAAGGAGGCCCAATCTGTGGGACCTTTCTGGCCGCTGGGAGGTATGTGGCAGTAGGCGGTCTCGAAGGTACGCTGGCCCTAAGTCATGTAGGGCTTTAAAGGTAATAACCAACACCTTGAATTGCGTCCGGAGACCAATTGGTAGCCAGTGCAGCTCGCAGAGGACAGGTGTAACGTGGGTGTACTTTGGTGCACCCAATATCGCTCGCGCGACCACATTCTGGACTAACTGCAGTCTCCGAACGCTTTTCAAGGGTAGCCCTTGGTTATTAAGCAAATACAGTGGGCATTTTTTTTCTGGAAACTAGAAATAAATGCCAGAAACTAGCAAAAAACATAGAAAATCATTGTGAAGTGACTTAAAGTTGCCGAAAACAACCATAAAGGTGAGCCACTGAATGCAATCATGTGAAGGGAAGGATGATCATTGTAACTTGAAAATCAAGCCATATGTAGTTTTTGGGGAGTAACTGTGAATAGTTACTAAGCAACTGAATATCAGTTGAGGACTATCTGGATTATCTGAACAATGTATGCCAATATTTAACTATACCTAGATGACTTTATGAATAGCTTTCTCAATGATCCAACATTTCATTCAACAAAAATACAAGTTATCTACAGTACAAGAAAATAATACTTTCCAAAAGGAAAATAAGACATCCCAAAAAATTTATTTCCAGAACTATTTATTGAAAATCAACCAAGGCCATACTGTTTTTCAAGAATGGAGGTGAAAAACTTTTAATTTCTAAAAGTTATTGTTTACATTAATATAGATTAATGTTGACTTAAAATATCATTACATCGCTATATGTTCACTTGGAACTATAGTCACTTCCCCACCCCACCCCACCCCCCAAAAAAGCTAAGAAATTTAATGCCTGGTTTCCTTTTTGAAAATTTCTGAATTGTTTCTTTTAAGCACGCAGTTCTAATTAACTGGTAAGCATTAAAAAATGTATTGATAGAGGCCTAATCTTCTCAACCAAACTTCTCCAATACAGATCACATGCTACAATAAACAACATAAACGAGAGAATCAAAACATGACATTAAAACACAACCTGCTATTTTAAGATTTATATTGCTCCAGTTATCACTGCACAGAGTACAAACTAGCTTTTCCAGAATCGAACTGAAAGCTATTATTTTCTAATTCATTGTGAAAATGAAATGATAGCATTGTGTTCTATGCAATATGCAAATGATAAAAATGCAAATTATATCTTCCATGAATACGATGGAATGCATGACTGGCATGCAAATATTCACTGCAGTTGTCTAAAAGCAAAATAAGAAACTGTGGGTTTCTTTCCGCTATTTTTATATATACAAAAATAATTGTATGTTTACATTGAAAAAGTATAAATCAGCACTTATTTTTGTTTGTCAGCCAATATAGACAATTTCTAATAAGCAGAGATAGTATGAACCTTAAAATATTTTGCAGATTTAAAAAAAAAACCTGCTATGTAATATAATAATAAAAAATCATTATTACCTGCTAAAGAAATATACATGTCTTAGTGCTATTTGAACTACAATTTCCTGTTTGACCAAGTAATTAAAAACAAGCAAATCAGTACGGTTACCAAAATGACATCTGATAAAATTTTATCATTCTGCAATTGCAAATATTTTCTTAACTTTTTCCTATAATGGGGTCCTACCATTATTTCAAACCTCAAGAACAGGGACCGTAGTTTGGTCCCCCTATGAGAGAATGAAGGACGCATTACCCAAATGTGAGACTTGTCACAACCTATTCTTAAATAAAGGCATGCATTTAAAGTAAAGACCTAACTGTCTAGCTTTATAGTATGTCCTTTTTAACTCTTGGATAAAAACTGAAGTACATGTGCAATTCAGGGAAATTCAGTTGTTAATCTAATCTCGCCCAAAGTGGGATAAGACATCTTGACTTAAAGCATGTATTAAAGGCAATACAATTCTACACACAGAGAGATAAACAGACAATCCAATATGTTGTCGGCTATGTCCATTATTTATTTATTTAAATGTATTTATTTATTTATTTTATTTATTTATTTAAAACAATTAATAAAAGCCAACAACAATGAAAGAATAATTTTTACACCATGCTGAAAATTAAGGCAACAAAGCTTAGTGTTTTAAATTGCCATCACTATCAGCCCTTGAAGGTAATCCGGAAAAGAAGCACAAAGCATCAGCACTACTTTTATTGTAAGGTTCTAATAAGAGGATCCTGCAAATCTGAAAGTCTGTACGTCTTCCGTCCTTTATTTTCACTTTCCAGAAAACTAGAGAGGGTCCCATCTGAGATTCTTCCCACATCCCTTTTCCTTCAGGGTTGGGGGTGGAAGATTGTGTTGAGATATATTTTGCACAACAACTGTCTGTGCAATATTGGTTCTTCTACCTGTCCCCCGTGTTCATTTCCAAAGAACATTACAACCATTGCAAAACCTGGATTGACTGGATCCCCTTCTTAGTCCTCCCACTATTATTTATGAAAACAAGGGGAAATCTGTAGGTACCATAGCTCTACAAATATATGATTTTACCTTCTTGGGTGTAGAAGGTTATCAAATTATAGCAATGGTTTGTACAAATGATAGTAAGATTCTTCAACTTTTGGAACAGAGGACTTAATTATTATTATGGTTATTGTTATTTGTTAAACTTGTTTGTGCCAAGGTGGCGCAGTGGTTAGAGTGCAGCACTGCAGGCTACTTCAGCTGACTGCAGTTCTGCAGTTCGGCTGTTCAAATCTCACCGGCTCAAGGTTGACTCAGCCTTCCATCCTTCCGAGGTGGGTAAAATGAGGACCCGGATTGTTGGGGGCAATATGCTGACTCTGTAAACCGCTTAGAGAGGGCTGAAAGCCCTATGAAGCGGTATATAAGTCTAACTGCTATTGCTATTGCTATTGCACATCTCGCTCTAGGGCTACTCTAGACAGCTTACAATAATAAAAAGGAAGAAAAATGAAAGGCATATAAAAAGAAGTAAAATAGTAGAATAAAATATACAATGACAAAGGAACAAAATGAGAATAAAGTCATAATATGATAAAAGATGGATGATGGAGACTGCCATCAATGACAGTGTATGTGATATGTAGATAACATACCATGTGCTGTTATGATGATCAGGGGAAGATTGCCAATTTACTGAATGGCTGCCAATCATAACATACCCATTTAAAAGAAGGCAAATTAATGTTTGCAAATTAATGTTTGCAAATTAACGTGCAAAATAATCACCAATGATTATTTTACCAGAGCTGCCTTTTTAGACAGGTGGATGGTTAAAAAAAAAAAAGTAACCCGCTGGATGTAATGAAAAGTAAAAATTGCGGTGATTCCTGGTGGGAAAATAAGAGCCTTAAAAGTATGCAATTTCCTTTTGTGAATTGTTGGGGATATGAAAGAGGTGGGAAGGAGACGGCATATCAATATAAAAACCAACAGGAAAGGTTTTTTGAGCTATTCCTGTTGTTGAAATAAAGTTGGAACTTTGCAACATTTAATGATACGCAAATGGGGAAGCAGATAAAATAATATATACAGTATTGGGATTGATAATAGTTTTAAAAAGAAAATATAATCTTATATTCAATCATCTTGCATGTGTGGGTGTGTGGGTGTGGGTGTGTGTGAATATGTTGCTAACCAGTAAAGGAACACCTTCATTTAAATTTATTTGATACATCTGTAAAGTTGCATCATTCAACTAAAAAAAGGATTAAATGTTTAGCAAACTTGGTATGTAAAATTAGTTTTTAATCCAGCACAGAATATTATAGAAAGAAACATATGTTAACATATGTTTTTGAAACTACAGACTTGTGATCCTATAATAGCTCTACATAAAACTTACAAATGAATATTGCCATATTGCCATATTTTTCCACTTCAATGCTACCTTTTTCATTCAAATTAGAATGTTAAATGAATATATTTTCTTTCACACCTAAACCGAAAATCATATTTTACTTTTTGCTGCAATATCTAAGTGAGGATCAGAGATACCAAACCTAGAGCTGTAAAATGTTCATGCTGTTGCGTTCAGTAGTACTTGGTTAAGCAGAAAATTAAATATTTTAAAGTAAAGCCATATACTACCTAATGACTTCAAAGAAAAAATAGCATAATTCTAAATGTTTGTTCTCTTCATCTTTGACAAAATGTGCATATATTTTATATTCGGATATATGAATATGTATGTATGTATGTATGTATGTATGTATGTATGTATGTATGTATGTATGTATGTATGTATGTATGTATGTATTTAGAGTCACAACCCCTGGTATGCCCAAATATGGGAGGAAGTTTACTGCTTCCATTCTCTGTCTATCGGCTCGTCACAAGAGACCATCCAGACAGAAACCCAATATTTTTACTGTTGCCTTTATTACATTTGTGTTGTATTTGTATTTGTGCTGATTTTATTTATTTATTTATCAGCACAAATACAACATATATATGTATGTGTGTGTGTGTGTGTGTGTGTGTGTGTGTGTGTATATATATATATATATATATATATATATATATATATATACATACACACACACACACACACACATACATACATACATACACATACACATACACATACACATACACATACATACATTATATATGGGAACAGACGTCCCGATTTCAGCAGGATGATCACACTTTATAACAATTTATCCCGTGTCCCAGGCCATTTTAAAAAAGTCCCGATTTTCTGTCTTCATGTTGAAAGCCCAGTGGATTTGCTTAAGAAATCCTAACTGGGGCAAGACAAAAGACACCATGTCTAATCCCTCTCTGTCTCTGTCTCAGTACTTTCATTGAAGATATTAAAATGTTAAAGCAACAAAACGGACCCCCCCATGCCCCTTTTACTCACTTTTATAAGAAAAAATGACCAAGTACCATAGAGCTCCAGGAAACACTTGGCTAGAGAGGGAAGCGGCTGTTACTTCCTGGATTTTCCGGAGGGGAGGGGCACGGAGGTTGGAGGTCTGCTCCAAAATGGTGGCAAAGTTTCTTTGAAAAATATTTCCCTGACTAATTTCACCGTTTCAATTTGCTCAGTTCTTTGTATTAACATCTACATCATTCTGGGTTGACTTGTAGTGCAAGCCTGCTGGTAAGTGAACTGGGTTTTTTTCTTTTATTTTTTTTAATGTATTTTAAAATAATATTTTATTTATTGTGCATAGGATTTTTTAAAATTCTGTGTGGATTCTTTTTTTAAATTGTCTTAGACTATTTAAAAAAAGATTCTATCCAAAATAAATTGAAGTGAAACCATGTTTAAAAATTCTATGCACAATACTTTGAAATATATTGTGCATAGAAAGAATAGTTTGAAATGTTTTACTTCAATTTATTCTGTGTGGATTCTTTTTTTAAATTGTCCTAGGCTATTTAAAAAAAGATTCTATCCAAAATACAAAATACCAGCTGCAGTTATTCACTTAAGGACTGTGGCAAGAAAGGTGGTATAATGGGCTTAGTGACCAAAGTTACAATGGCATTGAAAAAAGTGACTGATGACCATTTTTCACACTTAGCGACCATTTTCACACTTAGCAACCGTTGCAGCATCCTCATGGTCACGCGATCAAAATTTTGATGTTTGGCAACAGATTCGTATTTATAATGGTTTCAGTGTCCTGGGGTCATGTAATCACCTTTTGACAAAGTCAAATGGGGAAACCAGATTCACTTATGTTACTAACTTATCAGCTGCAGTTATTCACTTAAGAACTGTGGCCAGAAAGGTGGTATAGTGACCAAAGTTACAATGGCATTGAAAAATGTGACTGATTACCATTTTTCACACTTAGCGACCATTTTCACACTTAGCGACCATTGCAGCATCCTCATGGTCACGTGATCAAAATTTTGATGTTTGGCAACAGTTACAATTTATAGCTAACTGCTTCCATTGTCTGTCAATCGGCTCGTCACAGGAGTCCATCACGACAGAAACCCACCCTTTGTTATATTTGTGTTATATTTGTGCTGATAAATATCAGTAAGGGTATGGCTAGCTGATGAGAGCTAAATAGCTTGAAATAGATCTATACTAGTCTCCCTTTATTTATTTATACTAGTCTCCCTTTATTTATTTATCAGCACAAATATAACACAAATATAACAAAGGCAACAGTAAAAATATTGGGTTTCTGTCGTGATGGACTCTTGTGACGAGCCGATTGACAGATAATGGAAGCAGTTAGCTTCCTCCCATAATTGGGGCATACCAGGGGTTGTGACACTAAATATATACCTTCCTCCCTGGCTTCAGCTGATAAGGAGAAGGGCCTGTGGCTTAATGGCTAAGTCGTCTGCCTAAGATGTAATACACCACAGGTTTGAATCCCAGTAAGGGTATGGCTAGCTGATGAGAGCTAAATAGCTTGAAATAGATCTATACTAGTCTCTATTTATTTATCAGCACAAATATAACATATATATATATATATATATATATATATATATATATATATATATATATATATATATATATATATATATATATATATATATATATATATATATATATGTTTTTATTTGTGCTGATAAATAAATAAAGGAAGACTAGTATAGATCTATTTCAAGCTATTTAGCTCTCATCAGCTAGCCATATCCTTACTGGGATTCTACATATATATATATGTAGAAAGTAGCACAATAACAGACTAATGTCAACTTTAATATTTTAACATATAAGAATACCTCACCTGTTAAAAGTTTCTGAAAAAAGACTTAATAAACATTATTCTTGGCAACCAAAAAGCTGTAAGAAACGAGGAGAAATTGCAGTTTCAGCATTTTCTCCTGCATGGGACAATAACTACAGAAGCTGTCTTTAAAGACCAATTGGCATAGATCCCAGTGTAACATTTTTTAAAAAAATACTCAAGTCAATAGCAGCCACATGAGGCTTTGGAATCATTAAGAAATAAAAGAAATCATATTTTATCCTTATGGAATCAGTTATTTGCGTAACAGACCTAAAATATGCTACATATGAAGTCATTTCACAAAGTTCTACTTTGATTTTTATTTCTTAATGGCTGTATTAGCATATATCATAAAGCCCAAAGTTGTTTGAATGTTGTCAGATTTCCATTCCCACCAATGCTTTAAAAAAAAGCAGACTACTAGAATCAAACACCTAATGGGCTACATTTTCTCATCCAATGATAAAACATGAAATTGAGTATTATGTTTGAATAGGCAAAGCACACCTATTAAAATCTTTATATTTAAGTGGCCAAATAAAATGTTAAAATAAGCAATAACGCTATTTAAAAATGTTTCTTCTGTAATATACATTTAAAAATTCAAAATTAAATGTTGCAGTACATTTCCCAGATTTAAAATCATACTATATTTTCTACATTATGTCTCTGATTTGAGAATCGTAAGTGCCATCATTGTCCTGTAGTACAGGGATCACCAAACCCCTGGTCCACAGCCCAATATCAGGCTGCATATCAACCAGTTGGTGAGTGCACGAGCATGCAAAGCTGCATTTTCGCAAGCAGTATACATGCACACAAAACCATCCCCTCTGCCTGCTGCTGCCACCACCGTGCGTGCGTGCGTGTGTGTGTATACATACATACCTACACACGCAGAGCATGTATGTTTGTATATGTATGTATGTATGTATCCATGCATGTATGGGGGGGGAGGCAGTGGCTCATTGGCCAAGACACTGTGCTTGTCGATCAGAAAGGTCAGCAGTTCAGCGGTTCGAATCCCTAGGGCCGTGTAATGGAGTGAGCTCCGTTACTTGGCCCAGCTTCTGCCAACCCAGCATTTCAAAAGCATGTAAAAATGCAAGTAGAAAAATAGGAACCACCTTTGGTGGGAAGGTAACAGCGTTCCAAGCGCCTTTGGTATTTAGTCATGCCAGCCACGGAGACGTCTTCAGACAGCGCTAGCTCTTCAGCTTTGAAAGGGAGATAAGTACCGCCCCCTAGAGTTGGGAATGACTAGCACATATGTGTGAGGGGAAACTTTACCTTATATATATGGTCTTGGGAGATGGGAGAGGTTCAACTTCTCAGAAAAGTTATGAATCAGTAGACCACACAAGTATGTTGCATTAGACTTTCAAATGGCTTTCTTATGTTCTATTATAACACACTCAGCTGGTTCTCATCCTTCACGCCGCCTTGACAATTTGGTGTCTGTCACACAGTGAATAACAATACCATTAAAAATGTTATTATTACCAGATTTATTTCTGCATTATTATTCTGTTTGCAATGATATGCATGTTCAGCAACACATAACGTTAAAATAGATTTTAAGTAAACTACAGTAAAATATGTAAGACATAAAAAGATTAAAGCATATAAACCAGTAGCCATGAATAATGAAGTAGTGCTATCATAAGAGGTTATATTCCAAGGTGAATAAAACTGTTTTCAGAACACACTTAAATTGAAATAAGGCTGTCATGCCATTTATCTCTAATGGATACAGAGAGAAGGTTCTTATCTGGTTGATGACAAATCTGTATCAATAGGATGTCACATAATCATGAGGCTGCAAGCAAAAGGTGTTCAAACAGAAACCAGATGGCCAACTGTTGGGCATACTAAATGTCTGCATTGGGCAAAGAAGTTGCAATACATCCTTTTAAAAACATTCTGTTATTCTATGATTCTATGGCCTAATCCAACAGGGCATTTTGTTCTTATGACAAAAACGGCATTAATTGGGCTGAATTGTACATAGTAGATGAAAGCATTCACAAGCATTCCCTAGTTCTGAGTCTTAAACTGCAATTTAAAAAAAAAACCTTTCAAGCAGCTCCTCAGCAGCAAGCATTATATACAAGACAGTAAACACAATGCACAATTAATTAGCCCGCTGCATTCTGCATTAACTGGAATGCTTAACTATATCTGAGAAGTGAAATGAGTACAAAGAACATTAGCAACTATATAAATATCATATATTTAAAGTCTCAATAGTCAGTAACAATTATAATACAAAGAGCACTTTAGTGTACTACAATGCCATTCACAATTGATCAACTGCCCTACCTCTCCTATTTTACCATGATTCAATCTCAGTTGACGAGCTCCAATCTAGCCCATCCTTACCCCCAGACATCTAAGATTTTTAGGATGCCTTTGGATTCATGTCCATCAGATGAATCATTTAATTGCTCCAAACCCAAGTCTGAATCAAAACTGAAAATAGTATGGAAAATGACATTGCTCATTTAACCGATTCTAAATCTCCAAAACTACTGTATCTGAAACTAGATCACTAGCTCCGTCTCTAATAGCCCGAAAGGAATATAAGTAATTGAGTTTTTTCTTTTTATGTCAACCCTATCAACCTGGACTCTTGCCCATAAAGTTTTTTTAGCAGTATGAAGCCACTTTCTGAAGTGTTTGCCATTGCTTTCTTCCTAAGGTTAAGAAAAAGTGACTGGAGAAAATACAGTGGGGGCATTTTTCCCTTCCCCCAGACTTGCTGAAGCCTGCAGAGTGCTTCTGGGGGATGGGGGAAGGTAAAAACACCCCCTTTTTGGTGAAAAGGGGCCTGGTTTTTGCCCATTTTTCACCAAAACGAGTGCATTTTTCCCTTCCCCCAGCCCTGCTGAAGCCATCAGAGTGATTCTGTGCACCCCCTCCTGCATCAATTCTAGGGGGTAGGGGAAAGCAAAAACACCTCCGTTTTGTTGAAAAATGGCCAGTTGTCACCCATTTTTCACAAAAATGGGAAGCAGGGGCGGGGCTTCAGGAGGCAAAGAGGGGGGAATGTGTGTCTTATACTCCAAAAAATATGGTAGCCCAAATCAGGAATTGTGTGAAGCTGACTTTCTACATTCCTAATGAAATACCTAGGTAATATAGCATCATGAATCTACACAAAGCTATTATGAACTTGGAGATCAGGACAATCAATGCTTTGAAGAAAATTAACTCCATATTTTTAGTTCCTATCAAATTTAGAAACTGCTTTTTATTCAAAACCAATGCTGAATCGAGGAGAAAGAGATGAAACTAAAGAAGATGAGGGTAATTCCAACAATTAATAAGAGATATTTCTATGAATTTATATAATTGTTTAAGTTAAAAATCGAAACATGTTCCTCAAACTCATTGTTCTCGGACATCCAAATGTTAGGAGTAGCAGCTACAACTGTAATGACTATTCTTTCTCAAGAACATAGTTATGCTCTACTGATCAACGGTTGGATGATTTCAAGGCCTGAATGCCACAATGTTTTGTATATACAGAGATGTACTTGAAGGATACAGCTACTAAGGGAGTGTTCTGGGCTGTGTAAACTTCCTGACAAACTTCCTGATAAAGACTGTGCTTATTTAAACAGCAATAGCAATAGAACTTAGATTTACCATATTTTTCGCACATTATCTTTAGAGGAGGAAAACAAGAAAAAATATTCTGCCTCTGCCTCTACTGCTCATTTTCCGCAGCTCGTTTGCCGTGGCCTCTTCACTGCACACCCATTCACTGTGGCCCATTCCCAACCGCCGCCTGTTCACTACCGCCACCCATTCGCCACTGCCGCCCGTTTGGCACCGCCACAAACCAACAGTGATGGTGGCAATAGGCAGCGATAGGAGGTGGTGGCAATATCTGGTGCCTAGTAAAGCTGATCTCCCCACAATATTCGCTATATAAGACACACAGACATTTCCACTCACTTGGGGGGGGGAGTGCATTTTCTAGGCCAAAAAAAACGGTATATACTGCTTCACAGTGCTTTACAGCCCTCTCTAAGTCATTTATGGAGTCAGCATATTGCCCCCAACAACCTGAATCCTCATTTTACTGACCTCGAAAGGATAGAAGGCTAAATTAACCTTGAGCCAGTGAGAATCAAACTGCTGACAGTAAGCAGAATTAACCTTGCAATACTGCATTCTAATCTCTGCACCACCATGGCATATTAATTATATTACGTTACGTTACGTTACGTTACGTTACGTTACGTTACGTTACATTTAGTTTGCATTATGGTTTGAGATTGATAACATTGTATTCAGAAGACTCCAGATACTCCAGACCCAGATATCATTGTTTAAATTAATATGTGGCCTTTTGTACAGTCTGTGTCTGTCTGTCTGTCTGTCTGTCTGTCTGTCTGTGTTTGTGTGTTTAACAAGTATTTCTAATTGACAGGGTTTTGTAAGATGGTTAATCCTAACCCCAAAAATTGATGCTAGTACACATTAGGAGTTTGCAATACTGTAAATCTGCTTCTAAAAAGGATCTTTGTGTAGTGATATAAACCTAGCATCTTTTTGCAACTATTTCCCAGGCTTGCCTTCCAGGTGCAGAGGGCAATCACATTCAAGCAGACATATCTTTAGATAGAGAAGTTGTTACATTCACATCTAAAGCAAATCCAAAGTGCTGCACAGGCTTACAAAATATATTATTTTACTGTATGCCAGGTTTATACAGATAGTCCTGGATCTATGACCACAACTGAGTCGAAAAATTCTGTTACTAAGCAAGACAGTTGTTAGGTGACTTTTGCACCATTTTACGACCTTTATCAACACAGCTGTTAAGTGAATCACTGTAGTTGTTAAGCTAGTAACATGGCTGTTAAGTGAATTTGGATTACCTATTGACTTTGTTTGTCAGAAGGTCACAAAAGGTTATCACATGACCTCAGGACACTGCAACTGTCATAAATATGAGTCAGTTGCCAAGTGTCTGAATTTTGTGTTTCATGAGAATGCTGCAACAGTCTTAAGTGTGAAAAATGGTTGTAAGTCAGTTTTTTTCCAGTATCATTCTAACTTCAAATAGTCATTAAATGAATAGTTGTAAGCCGAGGTCTACAGGTACATAAAAGATACTAAAGCAATCAAATATTCCTATGTAAGGGCATGTATTCTCCAGGAGTGGGTTCCAGCAGTCACTACTCCTGGTTCACTTGTGAGCACAACATGCACACACATTTCATGCACACTAGATGTGTATGTACAGTGCAATAAAAATTGTTCTGCGCATGCATAGAAGCAAAAAACAGGATGGCGGCACGTACAGTGCTTCCTGGAGAACCAGTTTTGGGGTGTCGCAGGCCTGGGTCACTGCCGGTTCCAACAACCCAGGCCACCAAACCACTAGCGGTTTGGCCTAACTGGTAGGAAACCACCACTGGTAGTCTCCATATTTTAATAAACAGAAACAGAGTTGCTGCTAAGCATCTAGAGCACAGGTGTCAAACTCAATCGCGCCGTGGCAGGATCGTGATATATCGTGATGCTTTTTGCCTTTGTGGAGCCAGTGTGCACGTGGCCTGCGTGTGATGTATCTGGCCCCAGGGCCGCCAGTTTGACAGCCCTGATATAGAGAGTAAAGAGCTTCATTTGATTGAAGTAATACTCATCCCACACAAATACATAACAAAAGGGTCACCTTCCAATTTGTGTCCATCCTTCCCCCCATTCCTTATTAAATATAGCAAACAAACCCAGAGGACAATCCAACCCTAAAATAAAAAACATTTTTTTAAAAAAAAGCTTTATAAGCCCATGTCACTCAGACTTTTCTTTAGCTTGGACTTGCCCAATACCTCACAGGAAATAATTCATCAAAAGGAATCTCATTTTCAGAAGAGATAAAAGACCTTCCCGACTCCAGTAAGACATTATTCCAGAATAAAACACATAAAATGCTTATCTTAATTGTATCCACTTTGGTTTGAAGCCAGAACATTTATTTGCTCCTACAAATATCCAAGGAAAAATACTGAAGTTACAGATTCTAAGAGCTGTACTGAATATGTCAGAAATTGGAATGGAGTTTAGAGAAATAGTAAGATACAATTTATAGAACATGTTATTCTAAAAAAATCTGAAAAGGCACAAATATTCACCATTATGAGGCTTTTACTGACAATGATGTGGAAATCGCTAAAAATCCTTTCTGTTTTCCCGAATGCCTTTCTAGTTACTTACTGATTGTTCCATAATTTTTTTCACGATTTTATAACATCTTTTACCATAGAAAAATCTAACCATTTTCTACTAAATTTCCTAAAGAGCTTTTCACAAAATACCCAAGAAATCCTTTTTTATATGCAAATCAGCTTGCTTCTCTAATTTGGCCCATACATTTTGCTTGATAGAGCTTTTTAAAGTATAAAATATCTCACTAACACTCCCTTTCACACATAACTCTTGTAATGCCACTTTTGCTAGCATGATTACTATTGGTTGCTTCTTTGGCGTGGACCAAGATTTAATGGACTGTGGGAAGACAAATATTTGCTGATCAATTGATGACAAGGTTCACTCCTTTTTGAAATCTAATGGCAAGAAGCATTCACATCCGCTCCAAGAAGAATTTGTGATATAATTATTTTATACATTTAGTCACTACTTGTCCTAACTTGTTCTATGCATTCTTTGATGAGGAAATGGTATGGAAAGTATACACTGAGTAGCTCTACTAAATGGGTGCCTGTCATGGGCTATGGGTTTTCATTGTCCCAAATTTTATTTTATGAATAATATGTTATAATATGACATAGTGAACTAGGGTGTGGTTGGAAGAGCTATTAAAACTTGGCATGAAACATGGCAAGGAGGTAGGCAAGAGCTACTGAGTCCATGTTGCAAGAAAACAGTATGGACTGGTACTGCTGCTAAGGAGCCTTGAGGACTCTGGAAATTTCAGCAACCAGGAGACAGAGGACTTCAGTGGGAGTAAATGCTTTTGTCAGTGGAAACTGCCAGTTGAGATCCAGACACCCAGTAAAAGCATCCTTTTAGAATGGCTTTACCTACAACATAGAAATGGAATGGCTGCTGCAGTACTCAGGTTGAGAGGAGGGAAGTGAGAAGTGGGGAGGGAAGAAGAAAGTACAGGCAGGTATTAAAAGCAAAAAAAAAATACAAGGTGGGTTGTTAATTAACACCGTCTTAACGAAACATAATCGTCTCTTTCAAAACAGGCACCAGATTTTGTAAAATCCCAACAAAATATCCATATAAATCAATTACCACAGGACAGATACTGTATATTTTTCTTTATTTATCTGTATCCCGCCTTTATTATTTTTACAAATAATTCAAAGCAGCACACATATCCAATATACATTCCTCCTCCTATTTTCCCCACAACAGCAACTGTGTGAGGTGGGCTGGGCTTAGAAAGAAGTACTGGCCCATAGTCACCCAGCCAATTTTCACACCAATGGCAGAACTAGAACTCACAGTCTCCTGTTTTCTAGCCTGATGCCTTAACCACTAAACCAAATTAGCTCTCAAATAGCTCATGAGCCACTTAATATATTGAAAAAAAATTCTTGCAAAATGATTTATTTATTTATTTATTTATTGGCTTCCCAACTTACCCCAGGGTAACTCTGGGTGGCTTCATTATGATTTCCCTGATCATAATGAAAGAATGTATTCATTATATATTATACACACATATATTTTGAGAAAGTTAGCATTTCACCCTACTATAATGCCGCCTTACAACGTTATGAATACTACTTATTATCCCATTTCTATAAAATGTTTTATATACTTCTGTATAACCATTCATTTTTCAGCTGATTTCGCTACTATTTTTATCCAAGAGTTAACTTATAAGGACGTTTGGTATGTATGGCACACAGTAATTATACACTGAATCTTAAGAATCACTCATTATTTCTCAGTTATGTGCAGACTCCCCACCTTCACCTCTCAACTCTGAACCATTTATGAGTTCTATAATAAGCAAAACTGAGTTTTAAATCAAATTTAGTGCCTCACTAAAATGACCTCAAGAGAAGGCAATAAAAAATTGTTGTCTGCTAAGGAGGCCCTTTGCCAGCTGGCTTCATCGTGCAACAATTAAAGCATGCAAAAAGTAGTCCCGGATCCAGATCCAAAGCAAGCACATGGTTATTTGGCAAATGCAAATGGAAAAAGAAAATGCATGCAGGTGTGAAAGTAGCCACCTTGTATAGACAGAAAGATTTTAACCATAAGAGGATGGTTCTCTAAACATGAACTTAAAAGAATGCATGTTTTATAAGTCCATCATGTATTATTACATAATGCCCTTTATAGAATTGGACCCCAAATATTCCATATACTCAATCAGATTTGTATCAGTAATAATCTGGCTGTCTGGAGCACCACTTGAACACCATGGGCATTGACAAAATTCCCATCAGTCAATTGCAAAAGGCAGCTTTACTCCGAACAGCTTACATCCTGAGAGTTTACCTCTAACATCATCAAACAACATCTGCCTATCCCAGGTCCTTGGGAAGTATTAGTATTAGTATTTATTAAACTTGTATGCCGCCCTATTCCCAGGGGGACTCAGGGCGGCGAACAAACACATGGGGAAGGGGCAATACAAAAATGAACAAGACAAACAGAATACAGAGACAGATTAAAGCGCAGCAATTCAAGTGGGGCCAGGAACTCAACAGCCCCAGGCCTGCCGGAACAGCCAGGTCTTGACGGCTATGCGGAAAGCCTGAAGGGTGGTGAGGGTCCGAATCTCCACAGGGAGATTGTTCCAGAGGGCCGGAGCAGCCACAGAAAAGGCTCTCCCCCGGATGGTCGACAGTCGACACTGGCTAGCTGATGGTATCCGGAGGAGGCCTAATCTGTGGGATCTAATTGGTCGTAGGGAGGTAATTGGAAGGACTTGATAGATGGATTAAAAAGGCCAAATCCAGTCTGAACATCTAGCTGACTGCAATCAACCATCATATTAATGTGTATATAAAACTATATATTTTTGAGCAGCATACCAGTGGTGGGTTTCAATTTATTTTACTACTGATTCATTCGTGCCTGTGCGACAGGACAGGTGGCCGGAGCTCCCACCACTGCCACTACCACTTCACCCAATACAGGGTGAACCGGCAGAAACCCACCTCTGCAGCATACCCCCAAAGAATTTGTTTTTTTATTTATTATATCAAATTATGCATAAAGTAACACATGGCATATTTAGTTCACTTGCCACATACTTGGGATATCTTAAGAGTCAACAGATATTTTGAAATTGGCATTTCAGGTGTGCCAAAAGCAGGAGTGCCAAACTTGTGTTATCATGGTGTCATCACGTGACATTTCAAGATTTTCCCCCCTTCGCTAAACCGGGTGGGGAGGGGCTAGCACGTGACACTTTTGACCCATGGACGAGCTTGACACCCCTGCATTATATTGGTTGACACCTTAATGAATGAATATATGATGAATATATGATGTTGAAATCTTTGACTACACTGAATTTATTTTGAAAATATAAGATGTTGAGAAGATATGTTTCTTTTGCACCCTTACCTGTTTTTTCAGGCCAAACTGAAATTTATGTAACATCTGCTGCATATTTTCTTCAAGGTTATTTCCATATTCCAAGCTGTTAACAATGTGTGGAAGCAAGACAACAAGCATGCATTTTTTTTCATTCGTGGCTAATTGCCTATGTTTGCCACAGAGAGATTCATATTGTATCTCTGATGGAGATCACCTTAAGCATAATTAAAGTTAATGCCATCAAACATACAAGAACTTCCAAAAAGAAAGGAGTTCTATTCAAATCTAATAAAATAAATTTCCATAAATAATAAATATAATAATGAATGCCCTATCCCTTGGAGTTGTTAGATTGTATCAGTGCAAATTTCATTGCTAGATGTAATAGAGCTTTTTTTTTTTTTTGGTCATTAAAAGGACAAGACCCAATTACTATAAAAGCAACAGTTCCTGTAGATTCTCACAGGTGGTCAGAAAGTGTTGACTTGATTGAGGTTGCAGCATCTGTATTGATCCGTAGCAGCCAACAATTATAGCTGCTGTTGCTATGAAAAAGCAACACTGGCATGATGTGGGTTTTGTTTTTTTTTCATTCTAAGTATTATCTTTATTCTTCAGCAAACTTCTATATTGATCTTACACACCACATAATTATTTTATTTACAGATGCAACATTCCAGGAAACTTAACTTTTCAAAGTGTCACAGGTCAGGTAAAAGAAAATTCATAATAAACTGCTTAAGTAGGATTGTAAGACTCAAAGCTTGGCAAAGTAACTCTTATATTGATATGAAAAGGAGGAATTCAAGATAGCGGTACTTTCCTACCCTGGCTCAGAAAAGCTAACAAGTTCAGATCCAATTAGCACTTGGATGGGAGACCACCATATAATTTCAACCTGCAGAAGCTGAAGATGCATTGCATTGTTTCCTCCCCATCCCCCACAACCCCAACCCATTTATTATATCCATCCAGCTACCATGAGTCAATAGCAATAGCACAAGATTTATATAACATTTCATAGTGCTTTGCAGCTCTAAGTGGTTTATAGCCAGCATATTTTCCTCAACAATCTGTGTCCTTCGTTTTAGAAACCATGGAAGGATGAGTCAACCTTCAGCCGGTGACTGCTGAAGAAGTACTGGCAGTCGGCAGCCAGCAGACTTAGCCTGCAGTACTGCATTCTAATCACTGCACTGCCACAACTCATTTACTCAGATAACATTACCTTTTTTAAAAAGTGTTTATTGGTGCAGAGATATTTCTCTTAACATCTGGGTGGTTGGGTTCTCCAGCTTTGGGAAATCATTACCCTAGAAATCAAGTTTTCAAATGTTTCATCCTACAAGTCAGTGAAATGTTCAGAAAAGGGGACTGTCTTGCATTATTTGTAGGTGGAGTCAATTGGTGATTGAAGACTTCCTGAAAGGTATTAATCAATTGATTGGTAGGGGTGCTAAAAAGATTAGGTCCTTTTATTATCAATGCTTGGCTCAGGTACCTGCGCGAATAGTACACCATACTCCAGTTCAATGGATCTCTTAATGGCCATTTACTTGAGCACCAGGTTCTAAAACATATATGGATTTGTTTTCATAGTTTATGACTTTAGTATTCCGCTCATCAAATGTACAGTGTGTAGTTTTAAAGATATGGGTGGTTGTTAGATATTTGCGATCTTGGTTCTTTATTCTTTAATTAAAGAGTATATAATCGCAATAATATCTTATTACCAACAAATCCAGGAATTGCTGGTAATTCAGACTTAAGGCTTCCACCAATAGAAATGATGACTCAAGGCAGAAGAGAGCTTTTACAGAATGTATAATGAGGATATTACAGGATATTATTGTATTTCAGATACAGTAGAGAGTTTTCCTAAGCTCAAGAAGATATGTTGAAAAACTGTCCAGCGTTCAGCTTCCAAATGTTCCCTAAGCAGTGCTGTGTAGTTTTCAAGACTATATTTTCTCTGGCACCTTAAACTCTTTCTTTGTTCTTTTACACAGCTATGTAAAGTCTACAGGTAATGATGGGATGGAAAGCCACAGAAATGACTTTGGAAAACGTATGTGACATTTGATTGACTAATTATGTGCCATCAAATTTGCCTACTACTAGCAAACACATAGATTTTTCTCAATGAAAGACCAAAGATGGTCCTTCAGCTCTTCCAACCGTATACTCAGTACTACTGTAACAAGGTCTATCCACCTTGCTGCTGGTCATCCTCTCTCCTTCCATTTTTCTCAGCATTAGAAGCTTCTCCAGAGATCTTGGTCTTTGCATATGTCCAAAGTAAGATCATTTCAGCCTGGTCATTTGTACCTTGAATACAACTCTGGGTTGATTTGTTCGACGACTCACTCTGGACTGAATGCTGGTTTTGCACAGCAGAGAATATGAAAGTAATTTAATTTTTAATCCATGTCGAGAAAGATTTTTCTTCCATTTTGTCTCAGATAGGATCCTTTTCTGGTGAAATAGGTTTATATTTTAGAAGTCTGACAAATGAAGGTGTTGAAGAACCCTAGAATGAAAGGTTATCTTCTGTTGCCAGGGAGACTTGAAGCTTTGTGACTGGCAGAATATAACAGAACAAGCATTGTTTACAAATCCATTCACATGTTGAAAAATCTCTCTGCCATAAACAATAATACAGCTTTTTACTGAAAGGCTATAATAGCATAAGTAGTGTTTTTAAAATTCCTTCTTTTGGCCTAATTAAGAGTATTTGAGAGCCATGATCCCTATTTCGATACTTGTCACAATATTTTTTCATTATTTTCAATTGAGTTTTAGTTTAACACCTTCAGGCCACTTCAAATATAGTGGGGGGGTTTCATATAGTATGCATTTTTATAATGTACACGTACTTGGTGTCTTAAATATATTAAACTGGGATGGAATCAGTTAAATTGTTTTTCATGTTCTGCTGTAGTGCCAGTCTATCTTTCTCTACTGCCCACTACCAACAATTATTTGTGGGTTTTAAAAAAAAACTGGGGAACATGTGCACTGAACATCTGACTAGTTTTGCTCTGAGGTAACAGCCGAGCCACAAAGAATACTGATTTTGTTTCCTTATTGTTCCAGACCATTATAAATCTAGTCTAGTGATTGCCTTGATAAAGGACAAACCTAGGTTTAATCTGAATATTTTATGACGACAGCTTACACACCCACACACACACACACGCGCAAACACACACACACGGCCCCTTCTCATTTTACATTCAGAGCATGATGCTTTTTTCCCACACTACTAAAACAACTTAAAAAGTCTTGAGCCGTGTGGAAGGAGGCTATGCGATGGCTTCTTTTTATACTACCATTGGGGAGTGAAGCAAAACAAGAGGAATTCAGCTATGGACATATTTGTCGCATGTAAACTGATGTTTGTAATGTGGGCTTAGTGGCTTCTGTGCTATTCATTGGAAAGTGTCTTCACTGTCCAATGTTCTCGGTCAGCAACGTCACATTCTGGACCAGATGAATGATCTTCAAGGACAGCCCCATGGAGATTGCATTTGTGAGGTGTCTAGAGTGTGCATGATTGCCCAAAGGTCATATAGATCCAGGAATAGATGTTAAATGGCCCACTCAATGAATTTGTGTGAAGGCTTTCTTAGACCCAACTACCACATGTTCTTCAAACAGGAGCTGAGAATCCAAGTCAATGCCCACACTGAACTCCAGTCTAAAGTGAGGAAACCTGGGAAATCAGGAGATTCAGGCATTTCAAATGAGTATAAAGATTTAGTGCAAGCTAAATGGCCTTTAAGGGAAATGAGTGGGAGTTAAGAAAGGAATTCAAGATGGGCTGGACTTAATCTCTTGTCGGTGTGCAGAGACTTATGGTGCATTTGACCTCTCCCTCAGGCTCAGTTTGTTCATTTCCTAAAAACCCAACCATTTTTTTAAGTAAACTCCTTAATTAATGCACATAAAAACAACCAGATAGTGAGAAAAAAGAAAAATCTTATACTAAAACAAATAAAAAAAGAAGCAAAAAAAGCCCTAGATAACAAGTAACAAAACTAAAACAAAATTAAAGATATCATCATTAAAGAAAGGCATAGCTTTAATAAGGAAGCAAGGATGATTCTTGTTATTTCCATATAAAATTCATCATTAACTTATCAATCTATTTAAGATATTTAAATGGCACCAACACAGACATTGCTCTGAACCTATGTGCAGTAACTAGTCCAACAAACTTAAAAGGTATTTTTATCCATCTCTTAATATCCTGTTTTAACTGGAGGGTATATTTTGAAATCTTCTTATCTACTAAATGGATATTTTCTTGGGGAGAGTAATCCTTAGGTATTTAACAGCTTACTGTAAAAGTAATCCTTAGGTATTTAACAGCTTCTGGACAATAAATAAAACTTTTCCCCCCTTACAACTTTTAATAACTTACCATCAAATGACATTTTTGATTTATTACAATTTATAATATAATTGTCAGGAGCAGGCAACCAGGAAAAGGAGTTGAGTTCAAAGCACTAAAAATTTATTACATGCAACCTATATATAGGAAACTGATCTACAAATGGTCAAGCCAAATTGGTACTAGATAAGGATCAACAGAATTCATAGGTGGCTGGCCTTGGGTCTCTTGTGGGAGCACAGTGACTCCAAACTGATGATGCACTTGACTACATCCTCAGTCTCAGCCTGCTCATCTCCTACAATACCATGATATTCATATAATTGCCCAATTTCTGCAAATTTATATAAAGTCTTCTGATAATCATTAAAGGAAAAATCTATCATCTTTGTATAATATTATAAATTCCAAAATTACTAAAAAAATTATTTGGTTTCACAAATTTGCCTTATTAGGCACAGCAGGGGTTCCAACACCAAAGTGAAAATTAAAGGCGATAAAGGACACCCTCAACAAACTAATACTGCATTTCAGCTGCTGGTAGACTAATCCTATTGCTAAATACTTGAGCAGTAGTGTTAAAATAATTTCAATACCATAAATAAATTCTAACAATCTAATTTAGCAATCTAAACTTCTGCAACAGTTGAATCAAAAATTTGATTTGAGCCCTATATTCAAAATATTCTATGCAGGTAGTCCTCACTTACCGAATACTCATTCAGTGATCATTCAAAGACAAGACAGCATTGAAAAAAGAGACAAGTGGTCTTCAAAACATGGCCATCATGTCCCTGCAGTCACATGATTTTGACGCTTGGCAACTAGCATGCATTTATACAGTAGTCACAGAATCCCACCGTCACATGATCACAGTAGGGAAGCTGGTGGGAAGTCACAAGTTGCAGTCATGTGATGTCACACTAAGTGATCTGCAGTGATTCACTTAAGGACTGCAGCCAGAATTGACAAACTGATGTTGTATGTCAGGTGCAGTCACGGATGTTTCACTTTACAGCTGCATTTAGCAATGGAGTTCCTGTTCCCAATTGCAGTCAGTAAATGAGGACTACTTGTATTGATATTCTTCATCTTGGATTTCTGGAACAACTTGAAAGATACTGTAAAAGTATATGAAATAAAACAACTCAACATAAAAATACAAGGTACAATATGTTGCCTAGTAAAATTAAAACCCCTGGATAGACACAAAAATGATTCAATTTAACTTTAATGTAGTCTGAAAGGCAAATGGAGTTATCAAATTTATCAGGAGAGCTCCAAAAATGAGAAACCCTGGATGGCAAAAAGCCACACCACACAGGGAATTATTTTAAAGCAAAGCCTCTATCATAGGAGAGGAAACAGGATAAGATGAAAGTAATTTACCAGTTGTGATTTCTTCCAGCACTAAAAGCATAATAATAGCTGGTTACAGAAACTCTTGTTCTAGTTACTATATTCATGCTGTTGCTGTTAACAGCATTAGAAAAATGATTTCTCATTCTTCCCCTATGTTTGCTTGACTTTGTAATCTATTCAACAGGAATATTCAGCTGCCTACCATCCAAGGAAGAAACTGGGTCATCCCTGCTTAGCTGCCAAGATTAGCCAGGTACTCAGTGGTGGATTAAGGCTCACTGGTGCCTTAAGCACTGACAAATCTTGGTGCCCCCTTCCTTTGTACATACTGTACAAATCGTTGTTGTTTTTTTCTTTCTCAACTTTGTAGTGCCCCCTTGGGCCTGCTGCCCTAAGCATGTGCTTAGTCTGCTTAATGGTTAACACATCACTGCAGGTACTGTACTCCCAATTTATTTGAATCATTTAGCAATGCATTTTTAATTATCATTATTCATTAAATTGATATGTCACCCAACCCCCCAGCAGCTCTGATTTAAAATATTAAAAACAGCATAAAGGCTTTTTGATAAAATGATTCAGATTCTTCTGAACAACAAAAGGAAGAAACATAAAATGGAATGGATTTCAATGTATGCTAGGTGTATCCTCTTATTATTGAATTCTTAAGCACTACACATCCTAAGGAATTACTTAGTACTTAAATTTATTAAATACATAATTTCAATGTCTAACTTCTTCCTAATGAAGACCAGGTTCTCTTACTGCTGAGAGAAAATTGCATTCTGAATCTACCACTTCACAGATTCAGAATTAGCAGCAAAGCCAACTACCGGTAATTCTGGAATTTAAACCAGGAGTGAAATTCAGCAGTTTCTGGAAAACTGGTAGCGGAAATTTTAAGTAGTTCGGAGAAACGAAAAATACCACCTTTGGCTGGCCCCAGAGTGGGGAGCGAATGGGAATTTTGCAGTATCCTTCCCCTGGAGTGGGGTGGGCATGGAGATTTTACAGTATCCTTCCCCTGCCATGCCCACCAAGCTACACCCACAGAACCGGTAGTAAAAAAATTTGAATTTCACCACTGATTTAAACTAATCTTGAGTTACACTACTATGAAAACCTGATTTGCTTTTAATAATATTGCTCATATTTTGTTAAGATTAGCAGTATTTTAATATATAATTTACATAGCAAATTTGTATTGTTGTTTTTAATGTATATATAAATTTCTCATGGAAATTTGTCACTGATCGTATTAGAACAGAATTAAGAATTCTAAAACATCCTTTCCTCATTGAATAACTATGGCTAGAGAGTATAATATTTCTTTTTGATAATTTTGTAGGTTAACGTTTTAAAAACAAAGAACCACAGCCTCCAACTGAATAATCTGTTGAACAAAGGGCGCCTTGATACATATCTATATCTACACAAAATTTCTGGTAAATTGCCAATATGTTTATATTCTATATTTTATATATTGTTTTGGGGAATTTGGAATTTTTGAGTTGGTCTGTCTTAAAAAATATTCTAGTCAATTACATATATACTACATGCGTGCGCACGCGCGCGCACACACACACACACACACACACACACACACACACTATTCCCTCCCCCTCAGAGAAACTAATAGCAATTAGAGAGGTCAATTTGGGGAATGGAGAAAGTAGATAGAGGAAGACAAAATCAAATACTTCTCATTCAACTTTTCCAATCCAATTAGCAGCCTGCCCTGCAGCTGTTTTGGAGGGGGAACTGTCTCACATGCAGTGCTAAATTTTAGTGTTATTTCTGTGACAATGTATTTTTCTCCCCTATAAATTTCATCTTGATCTACATAATTTTTAATATCTATAGCTCCATGACAGCCATTCATACCAATCCCACAGGGAGCAGAAGGTTGATCCAGAGCTGATAACTATGAGACGCTCCTTACACAATTAAGAGCTTCTGATGGTAGAATGATTGTCAGATTTTAGACTGGTTCACAACACTTAGCAGGAGATAAGTCAACAGGGTATTCATCCACTAATGAATGCATCCGAAGCACGTTAGTTCATGCATATTACAAACTGTTATAGAAAAGAATAGGCAGAACAGTTGTCTTCCATCCGGCTGACACATCACAATAATGCTTCAGCTCTGTTAGAATAGTTAAAGCAATGAATGACTTTTTTAAACAAGAGATTTTTAAAAGATAATTCAACGCACCATTATGATTTTATGCTTCAGTTTCCGTGTATGAGTTCTGAATTTAATTCAATATCAGTTACTGGGCTTTGAGGCCAACTTTCAATCTTCCTCCCCTCTAATATTTCAATGTTTATTTTCATTCCTTGTTAGCTAAGTGAGCAAGATGCTTTTCTTCTGTCAAAAGGGAAATAATTTCCTTTCAAATTGGTTACAAGCCTTATATAAAGAGATGCTCGGAGTTTATTTAATATAGAATATTTGCATTAAGATGTGAACTGTAAGACCCACTGAAATAATTGTTGACCTGCTAGCCTGTATCTCTGGGAAAATTGTAACTAAAAATGCAACGCTAGCTGTAAAATCTGTTCCAAAGCCCCTCCACCCCTAAAGTATAATCATCTTAAGTACACTACTGTCAAATTGAAGTGTCACACATCAAATATTTCCCACGATGTCTTATGCTATTAGTTAATTCCCAGGGAACCCTCATACTCATTAACTCAGTCCTGCAAGTTTTTAAAAGTTATCTCCTGTCAGCACTATGACCCAAGCAACCTTATTTCTGTATGAACTGCTACCCTGAGAGTTCTGCTTGGCAAACTTTTAAAATGGGACATTTTTTTGAACTTAAGATCATGTTTTTAAAAATTGACATTTTCAATTATTTAAACAAATTGACAGCCTGTGAACATGGAGTAGTTAAGGGAAAGAAATGTCACATCGCTATCAATATCTGAATATATTTTATTCATTTATTTACTTACTGACTTACTTCTCCAGAGCATCGAAGTAAACTGCCTAGGTATCTCCTGCTATTTTATCCCCACAGCAATCTTGTTGGATAGGTTGGATTCAGAGATTATGACTGGCTCAAAAACACCCAGTTCCCATGCCAGAGGACAGACCTGGGTCAGGATCTTCCTATCATATTATGTCACTCTACTATACCATAGTGACTCCTTGGAAAAAAAGAGGCAGAGTGCACATTCTTCCTAAAATTATATTTCAGAGGAATGAAGAAACTGTGCTAATAGATTGTGGCATCTGTGAATATCAATGTGCCAAGTGACTTTTTTCCCTTGCACCTGCCAGCGTTTCTGCTACATCCATTTGGGTTTGTATATTTTAGATTCTTTCCATTTAAAAGAAGGAAGCTCACCTGTTGTGAAACAAGCCATCAGCCTCAGGCATAATCTTTATTTCCAGTAATGTCTTTACGTTCCCCATAGATTTTACTTCTTCTGTTTGTTTTTTTATCTATTTATTTATTTCTATGGCTTATAGCCCACAAAACAAAACCATTAAAATAAAACAAACAGCAGCATCCCAAAGAATAAGGCAAAGGTTCCACTCGCGCATATATGCTAGTCGTTCCCGACTCTAGGGGGCGGTGCTCATTTCCGTTTCAAAGCCGAAGAGACAGCGCTGTCCGAAGAGGTCTCTGTGGTCATGTGGCCGGCATGACTAAACTCTGAAGGCGCACAGGATGCTGTTACCTTCCCACCAAAGGTGGTTCCTATTTTTCTACTTGCATTTTTACATGCTTTCAAACTGCTTGTTTGGAAGAAACTGGGACAAGTAACGGGAGTTCACTCCGTTATGCAGCACTGGGGATTTGAACCACCGACCTTTCTGATCGACAAGTTCAGTGTCTTAGCCACTGAGCAACCATGTCCCTTATCCCAAAGAATAGCTGCATCCAAATTCATAGAAGGAAGGTTTCCCCACCTTATAGTCTATTCCAAGACTCTACAAAAGAGCCTAATTTTACTGGCCTTCTGAACATCTAGAGGGGGGTGGGAACCAACCTAATTGATCCCAGAGGCATTATAACAAAATAAAATTGTATATGGCTGCAGTCTAATGTTTTGTTTGGAAATGTGCCTATCAGCCCAGGGGAGAAAGAACAATATAAAGCTTTAGGGGATGGTGGTGGCAATGAAGAAAAGTCTCATCAATTCGCACATCCCACCAAGGTAGTCATTTTGCAAGAATGTCCAAAATGTTCTCTTAAAATTCCAAATGTGTGCACTGGCCCCAAAAGATTGATTGTCTTTATTATTATAATTTAGTTCTGCTAAATGCAAATACATGATTTTAATCATTCAAATACAACAGCTCATTTATTTGAAAATCTTATGAAAGGTACAAAATCAGCAAGGAATAAATGGAGTTTTTTATTATGCATCTTTCCAAAACATTAAAAAAAAAATTCAACAATGGTTTCTAGGATCATCAAATAATCACCTGAAACTGGCATTCAACCTAAGTAAAGCTTCAAAACGAAATGTGTAAAAATACTGAAAATATTTGTATTGAATAGTAATATATTGAACAGTGGGAAAAATATGGTGAATACTCAAATCATAGGAATTGAATTAGCATCTTATGAGGAACACTTTGAATAAAATATTTTTTTAAAAAAGCTTTGACAAATCACCTATAAAGAATTCTTGCCCCAAACAGCATTTTCAATTTAATTTCAGTCTATGATCCATCACTAAACCAGACAGATGTCAATGAAAAAAAAATATTGTTCAATTTCTAAGGTAATTCCACTTTCATGAAATCTGATTTCAAAGGGGCCCTCTTCTTTCAACAAGAATATACAAATACAATAGATTGGATGGTGAACGAATGAAATGAGAACACCTGAAAGTATTTTACTGTCCAAAAAACCCCATCAAGATCAAATAGACCAGCTAATAAATAGGAGAATTGAAAATACTGTTTTGAAACCCCAGAGGTAACCTATTATCCAGCAGTTGTTTTGGATGAATTCCTTATATTTCAGGTAGAAATATCAAATCCTACCTGTCACACAGGTCTTCTAACAACAGATGTTAGGGACCTTGGACTTCTGGTTTATGTATGCCATATACCACTTGATTTAGATGTACAATTTAGAATGAGATAATAGACTAAACAAGGTATAACCGAGCTATTGTATTAAGTTATACATTCTCCTTTTCTGTAGGTCTTCAGAGGGATTGAATGGTTACCTGTCAGAGATTACCTAGTGAATCCTACATTGAGCAGAAACTTGGAATAGGTGACCTTAAGTCATCTCCTTCAAGTGTATCCATTAGCAGAGCTTACTTAGAAGACTGGAAACTGAGAACCTTTTTAATGAATAAAAAGGAAGGTGCTTATGTGGAGTAGAGGCACTTTCCCCCAATTATTGTGAAGCATGCACAGCCATACTAAATGCTGCTAAGGGACAATGAACTACCGTTACTCCAGTCACTCTCTCTACCTCATAATCTATTAGAAACGTGATATGACATTACACTATGGTGCATTACCTGCAGACCCAGGGGTGAAATCAACTTACCCTCACTACTGGTTCGCAAATGTCAGCGCAGGCACCACCTCCACGCATGTGTAGG
Source organism: Thamnophis sirtalis (assembly GCF_051295495.1). NCBI lineage: Eukaryota > Metazoa > Chordata > Lepidosauria > Squamata > Natricidae > Thamnophis > Thamnophis sirtalis. The sequence continues at coordinate 44,679,956 of NW_028261381.1, read as the reverse complement.
ACCATGCGCGTCAAAAAAGATAGGTGATGACGTCAGGGTGGGTGGGCGGAGCCTAGTACCGAGCACCTGCAAAGGTAAGTAGACCAGCAAGGAGAGTGGTATCCACTATGCCACGCGATTTAGATTAGCTAGAAAGCAGGAAATTGGGTGATTCTAGATAATATAAATCACGCGTCACAGTTGATTGTTGGAAATACTGGTTCACCTGAACCGGCAGGATTTTTTTTACTACCAGTTCAGGTGAACCAATCTGAACTGGTAGAATTTCACCCCTGTGCAGACCTGAACTCAATTATGTCATGAAAGCCCAAAAATAGTTTGTACAATGAGATTATTTCCCACATTGCAGTTCAGAAAATCTTTTCCTGACATGATATCCTCCGGGTGCTGGATGTAAACTCCTCTAAACTCAATTCAATTTATTAAAAGTTGATGTCGAATACATCTGAAATGCACCAGGTCGACTAACACTGTTACGAAGTACAGAATGTTATGCGAAACAGAACTCAAACTGGTATGGATACGCTCCCTCCTAATGTCATGTTCTGCTCTTAAAAGTAAGTACTGACCCTGGGAATTAAACTGGAGAAAGTTTATGTGCATGCAAACACTCAAAGTATTTAATGGCTGCAGATCTTGTGATACTGTCAGCCAATTTCTTTTTTCAAGCACACAATTATGAAAACAATGGTGCTGTGATGCTTTGCCAAAATACAGTCAATAATAATTATAACAAATACCTGCTGCAGTCATAAGAAACTTTCATGCCACAAAACAGCACATGACAAGTCATGTAGCTACTCAAAATGCAGCTATTAATCTGTATGTTCCAAATAAGCATTATCCTGCTTTCTTTCATTTGTAGCAACTTGCTATGGCATATAGCTTAAGAAAATAAATGTATTTCAGACTAGGTAGACTATCTATCTATCTATCTATCTATCTATCTATCATCTATCTATCTATCTATCTATCTATCATCTATCATTATCATCTCTCAATCAATATTATTTTATATAATTATTTTAAAAATCAGATGAAAATACAACACCTACAATAAAACACCTGCAGAAATACAGGTAGTCCTAGTCTTATAACCACAACTTGTACCCAAATTTCTGTCACTAAGTGATTCAGTTGTTAAGTGAGTCATCCTGTGACCATGCCCAGTTTTACAATTTTTTTTACAAAAGTTGTTAAGCAAATCATGTGCTCATTAAGTGAATTCAGTTTGCCCCATTGACTTTGCTTGTTGGAAACAGGCTGGGGAGATCACAAATGGCCCTGGGATGCTGTAACTATTATAAATAAATGCCAGATACCAAGTGCCAGAATCACAACTACATGATCATGGGGTTGCTGTGATAGTCATATGTGCAAGGACCAGTAGTAAGTCCCTTTTTTCAGTACTTTTATAACTTCAAAAGATGGTTAAATGAACGGGCCGTAAGTCAAGAACTACCTATATTGAATGTTAAAACAGCAGACATGAAAGTGCTGGAATCAAACAAGTTTTCTGTCTACCTGTCAGAAATTCTACTACCTATAATATTCTAGACCTATTTCGAATTGCACACACAATATATAGTATTATCTGAATAGCAGTTTGACTATGACTAGAAAGTGGTGGGCTTAAAATGGAACAGACATCAACATGCCAGGCCACTGAATGCTTGTCTCATAGAAGTACATAGAGGATATTTATTTTTTTGCTCCCTAACACTTGGACAGATCTAGCCTAGTTTTGAATTTCCTCTTTATTTTGCCATCTTCTTCCACCACAACAAATTTAGTCCAGTTGTGCTCAGTTCTTAGAGAATTATTCCTCTGACAGACAGACAAAGAGCATTTTTACATACTTTATTTCAAAGACTTTATTATGTTGGAAAGAAAAAGGAAAAATAGGCAAAAATACCTATCAGGAATGGGGGAGACAGGAAAAATGGGAATAAACTCAGGGAATTTCTAGATATTTAAAAATTGGGGTAAAGACTAGGACATATTTGAGTGACAATACAGGGAGAGATAGTGTGATTAATGACACATGCATTTTACAATAATCTATATAAAGACAATTTCTAAATTAAGGTACTTGCCATCTGTGAAATGAATATTCTGTTCAAGCAGAAAAAAAAACTCAGTTCAGAATAAGACGTCTGTGCTTTGAGGCTCAAAAGACATATTTGCCTTGTGCTCAAGTTTCAGAATAAGCTATATTTTTTGCCTTATTAGCCTTCTGTGAAATGAATGTTTAATTCAACCATTTTACAACTGGCATCTTGTATGAGGGTGCTCAAGTTGTTTTTTTCAAATTACAAATGTGTTTAAAATCCAAGTGCCACAATAAATTTAAATATTACAAGGTTCAATATCCTAAACATCGTTAAGGGAAAGATTCAGCCTGCCCTACACCTCACTTTTCTGTTCTAATGTCGGTTCCCACAATGTATTAAGCTATAATGTGGTGTGCTTGGTTTAGTATAGTGTCTTGGGCAAATACAGGCAATAAGACTTGTAAACAATGCATTAGTGTCATAAGTGAACTAATCTGTTCAATGTTAGTCTCTTGTAAACTGAAGGCAGTAAAAGGCTAATTCCATTTTGTTGTCAGAATCATAGTATGGATCTATCCGTGTTGAGTCAAGATCAACTCAAATTACACTTTATATTCAAGCAATGAGAAATAGATTGTCAAAAAAACATAAAGTGGTGACCATTCCATTTCCAAAACAAAAATATACATGAAATTATTACATTTTATGGAAAACAGGAGTGCCATAACCATTCAAAAATTTAAATTAGCATATTCACTAGGAAGATATATCAGATGTCCATCCATAATATGAATCAGCATACTCTAGTTTCATCTACTAGATGTCACTCTATTCTAACTAATAGGGTAACAATTCCAAATTCCTAAAGATGAGATGGAACAGTGATGGAAATGTCTGACTCACCATCCCAAATGTTGCACATTGTACATACAATATATTCTTGTAAATTGCCACACATAAACTAATCCCACTTTTTTCATTCAATTTTTTTACAACTTAATAAACCTGTAGAGCCACTTGAAATGATATTCATCTCTTAACATTTATCCACTGTAACCATCCATCCTGCAGCCTTAGCATTTTTCTAAATTCTTAGACTTATGATTCCTTTTCAAGTATCTTTTACTGTACTGTACTAAAATGTTTAGCATTTGTTTTCAATTTCACACATCAAAATATTTCTATCATTCCATTACAAAGCTCTAAAATGCTTTTTACAGCATTCTTTCAGTTCAGCTTCAGCTCAAATAATTTAATCACTTTTATTATTAATGCCATTCGTTCTATTAATGGCTCACACTTCTGTGGCACTCGGTAGCATAGTACTTTTTATTCTACTCTAAGCAGTTTCCATAACCTCTATTCATTGGTTCACTTTCTATTTATTCTGTTGGGAAGTTAAATATTTATTTACTTATTTTATTTAGTTTGTCACTCATGTACAAGATGACAGGAATAAGAATAAACATGAATAAGAACACAGGAAATTGGTACAAATAAATGGGGACATTAGGACAGGGACGTTAGGCATGCTGGTACACTTATGTATTTTAATTATGTATAATTATGTATAATTATGTGTTATCTTCTAATACTGTTTTATACAGACCTCCTATTTGTGATGGAGTGTAGTAATCTGGATCCCAGGAGGGAGGGGGTGCATTCTAGAGGAATCAGATGCAACTCAGTTCAGGTATTTTGTTTGAGAGAAATGGTGAAGACAAACTCCCTAATCATTCCCAGAGTATGTGGCAGTTGTAGAGAGTACAGTGCTTTAGTTTGGCAAGATTCTGCCTTTGGTGTGGAACATTAAAGACAACTGCTTGGAAAAATCACCAAGTACAGTAAAACCTTGGGTCATGAACACTTCTGATTACGACCAAATCGGTTGCTGATCAAAAAAATCCGGTAAATGTTTCACTCTGGTTGTGAACACATCCTCTGGTGGCGATCAAACACAGCCCGGCAATTTTCCCTACTGTGACAATTTCCCCTTCCATGCCATTTTTTTTGTAGGTGCAAGCGCAGTCAGACTTGCTTCCGGTCATAACCAAATTGGGTTGTGACCAAAGTCCTGGAATGGATTACAGTTGTGACCAGAAGTTCCACTGTATTGCATCTTTCTCAGTTTCAGAGCCTGACATTTTTTTCTTTCTGCAGTCATTCTTCTTACATTCTCATTTCTTTTTCTTATTTTTCTTCCATGCTCATTTTTCTCCATGATTGACTCCAAACAATAACAGAAAATGGCCTGCCACATTCAGAACCGCTCATCATCCTAGTACTATGTTATCTCAGTCTTTCATTGTAAACAATCAGATCAATAGTATTTCAAGAGTTGTATTTATTCCTTCGCACATGGACATCCAAAGGTATGGTGCAAATAATGAAATGTATTTGAGGACATTATCATATATATATGTTGTTGTTTTGATATTATTGTGCTTTGCCATGGATGCCATCTTTCAAATGTTTATTTATTTATCAAACTTTCCTGACATCACAATTATAGAAGTAATCCTAGGTGGCTTAGGTTTAGTCTATGAATTTGAAACATACCTTTTTCTAAGATGATATTTCATTATTCTCACTAATTCCTGGCTCACCAATTTCTGCTAAAATTTCAGTAAATTTCCGCTTTTTGCATTATTTTCTTTGTATTCCAACCTATCCATCTCATCTAGCACAATCCTTGGATGGTTTTCAGAATATTGCATAATATTTTTGCAAATATCCATCTCTGTTTCTTCCCATTTTCACAATTACATTGAACATAACATCTAACTGTCATAATTATGGATTCTTACTTACAGGTGAATTCATAGTAACCGAATGTTTACTTTTCTTAGCTAGTATGATATAGTGGCTAGAGTGCCAGCCTAGACACCAGAAAATTGTGAGTCTTGCCTGAGGCATGAAAGCCAAATCAGTGACCTTGGCAAGACACTCTCTCTTAGTCCAATCCACCTCTCAGGATTGTTATTATGGGGAAGCAGGGGTATTAGATATGCACACTACCTTGAGAGAGACTATGGTAGCAAGATAAGATTATAACAATAATATATTTTAGCTTTCGTAATTAAATCTATATCTCCACTTTCCTGAATAAGCTAATTTTATCCCACAATTTCAAACTACTTTTACTCATATCTGTTATATCCTTCCCTTCATCTAAACTTCACAGATAAACAATCTAATCATTAATTCATGTCCATTATTACTTATTTTTTCTTATATTCCAAGTCCCATTGTTCCGTATCTGCTAATTGTTTCCAGGTAGTCCATAGATTATTAAAGGCCATGTTTTCGCAAAACACTTTTTAAAACTTTATCTATACTTTAGAGATCACCTGCTGATTATTTGATAAAGTTAGAGATTGTATTAATCACTTCTGGCATTTTGTTCAAGATGGCATAAGTGTAACCAAAGCAGTTTTATCCCCAGCATGGCCATGCTGCTTAATGCAAATTCTACTCTAAATACGACTTTGAAAGCCAACATGCTAATCCACACATCCCACCAACTAGGAGGCATATGTAGCATATTGACACACACTCAGGATACTTTAATCATATATAAGTAATCAACTGCTTCAATACAGATATTGCCATGTATACTTAAAGCATACTTTCTGGAAAAAATAGCCATCCAGTTCAAACATGGTATCATTAGTCATGTGTTTCCCCCATAAACTATCCTAAGAATGCTGAAACTATAATTAAACAATTCTTTTTTGTTCTTCTTTCTTTCATTTATACAGTACTTTCTTAATATTAGAACTAGAGTGTCTCCAAATCATATTGTTCATAAATATTCACATATTCAGCAGTATAAAAAGATGCCTGTCAGGAAACTTTAAGCATGTAAGCTTAAAATCCATATCATATCAAGTCACGGCTACAAAATCATGAATGTTTGTAAATCTAGCTATTCATCGTACAATCACATTGCATGATTTGCTTAGCTTGGCTTGTATTTATAAAACTAAGGAATGTAGGTTTGATATAAAACTAACTACACAAAGTTACTTTACATAAAGGTGTGGGGGGTGGAACTGCTAGCGAATAAAATGAAAAGAAAGGAAGGAAAAGGAAAGCTGTTTAAAAGTCATGCATATGATATTGGTGGCTAAATACATCAAGTAAGTAAGTAAGTAAGTAAGTAAGTAAGTAAGTAAGTAAGTAAGTAAGTAAGTAAATAAATAAATAAATAAATAAATAAATAAATAAATAAATAAATAAATAAATAAATAAATAAATAAATAAATAACTTCTGGTGGGACTAGTATTAACCCAAATACCCACACAAGTTTTTCTCTTTTACACCCCATTCCTTCTAGTTCTGGTACAAATGTCAGAAGTAATCAACAAGTGAAAGAGTGTGAAAATAAAAGAAAATTAATATTTATATCATCTGTACTAAATGGGTCTTGTTACATCTTGCTTTCGGACAGACGTCAGGAAATCCTTATGGGTCAGTAAGACAGGTGAGTTTCAACACTCAAGCACAGAAGTAAATGATACTGAAAAGCTCCAGTTATCTAAACCAACAGAAGCATAGATAATGAAAAGGCAAATATACAGGTTTCCTACAACCTCATCAAAGGCTTGGATAAACCGCCCAGATCACAAAGAAGCAGCTTCTGGGATTCACTCTCTAGATTAAAAACTTGAATCTGAGATACAATGCACACACACAGCACCATATACCTCAGCTCGGTCATCCTAAAATGATCATATTTCTCTGCCATCCATCAGAATTAAGCTGCTTATGGATGCATAACAATTCTGTATATTCAGTTGCCAGTAGCAACAGGCATACAATCCTACAGCTAGCTCCCCTTTCCAGCAGCAGCAGCAGCAGCAGCCAAAGGAAAAGAGTTTGCAAACAGCAGGACAGGGGACAGCAGAAAGAACAAGCAAAGGAACCAACAGAGGCAAAGGAGAAGGGCCCTGATAGCAGCAGGAAGAGAAGCAAACAGAAGGGACAGAAAAGGCCTAACTGTGGGAGCGCTGATCCCAGGACCAAGCAGCAGCAGCAGCAGGAGTTGGATGAAAGGGAAATCAAAGGGGGGGGGATTGGGGTTAGAGGCGGGTTTACCAACAATTTCAAGCGACAGAAGCTTGTCGCCAAAAGCCAGCGAGTCTTTCTTTAGGCTTAAACCCATCTTCCCCATCCGTAACTCAACGAGGCCACCTCTTCATCCCCATTCCCTAAGCACTCTAAACTAGCCCTTTCCACTCCCTCGGGTCAGGCTTGTCCACAGCAGCGTCCGGCAAGTCCTGCAGGAGCTGTGCAAAACTTTAAAAAGAGAGAGTGTACACTGCTGCACATCCCTCAGTCCGCAAGTTCAGACGCGAGGGCCTGTCGTCCCCACTCACACACTCCACCAGGGCCCGCATCTCACTCGTTAACAGGCAAATTACACACGCCACGAACAGACGATGGGGAGGGGGAGCAAAAACCAGGGCTGCAAGCTTTGGAGAGGTCCATCCGAAGAACCCGCGACAACTCCACAGTCCCCCCCGCTCTCTCTCCCTTGTCTCTTTAAAAACAGATCCTTAGGAAGCATCAACCTGCCGGCGTCTACCAGACCCGCTTCGCAAGGGATCAACGGGTTTGGAACGGGGCTCGAACCCACGCACGAGCGCACGCCTCGGCCTCGCGCGCTTCTCCGCCGGATCGCCGCGGCGAGATTGGCCAGCCGGCGGGCACATGCCCGGGTCAGCCGCTTCTCCATCTTGCTTTCTCTCTCTCTCTCAGACACACAGACACACAGACACAAAAAAGCCCTGCGACCCCCGACGCCGCTCACTCCTCCACCGCCCGCCCCTCGCCCAGTGCTACTTTTACCTTTGCTTTAAACCAGGAGAGAAGGGGAGGAGACGGGGGGGGGGGAGAGACACGCCAGAGGGCGGGGTCCACTTCAGAGCAGGTGAGGGGAGAGCAAAACGCGCAAGGAAAGAAGGGCAGCGGGGGAAGGAGGAGGGAAGGCTCGGCGCAATTGCTACCTTACCTGCTCTGCGGAGGGGCATTTTGCAGGCGCCGGGCAGAGGCGGGGCCTTTACGCTCCCCGGGGACCCGCTGGAGCAGCCCGGGTGCCCGGCGGTGGCAGCGCAAGCAGCCCCCGAGTTTCTAAACTTGGCATGGGGGTCTCCCACCATTAGCGGGCGCGACCGCGGACGCAGTCCGGGACGCCGCCGCTGCAGCCGCAGCCGTCGCCGCCGCTTCTTCCGCTTTGTTGTTATGCTGCCGCCGGCGAGCTTGTCTCTTGCTGGCGCTCCCTGTCGGGCTGCGACAGGGCCGCCGCTCCGCGTGCGCTCGGGGAGGGCCGGCCAGGCGGCGGGCTGGGGGAAGGTGGCCTCTTCTGCGGGGAGGGGAGCGGAGGCGAGGCAGGGCGGCACAACTCCCCGAGGGGACGCGGGTGACGGGCTCCCGCCCTGCCCCGCTATTCCGGGTTGCGGTCGGGGCCTTTTAATTTCCCTTAAGCGGAGGAGGCTTCTTTAGGATCGGGGGTGTCAAAGAGTGCTGCCCATCTGCTGCGATCAGAATCGGTCGCAACGGAACGGCTCTGACAAAGCTTTGCCTGCAAGCGGGGGTCGAGGAAGTGAGGGGGGAGCTTGTCTGAGGAAAACTGCTATTGTGGGTTGGAGCTGGGGGGTCTCGAGAGGAAGAGACAAGTGGAGAAAACTAAGCGGCTCTCTGGCTTCCCCCTCCCTGCTCAGCAGTCAAGTTCATCTTAACAGAAAGAGGAAGCAAGGGCTGGATCAGATGTGTGGACTTCAATTCCCAGAATTCCCCAGGCAGCATGCTGCCTGGAAAATTGTGGGAGTTGACATCCATTCACCTTGAAACTTCCAAGATTGAGAAAAACTGCTCTAGACTCTTGACAAATCACTTTCTAATGACAAAACACAATTGTCCCTTTGCAATGCGGAATCAAAGTTAGTGTGATTAGGTAAAGGTTCCCCTTGCACATATGGGCTAGTTGTTCCCGATTCTAGGGGGTGGTGCTCATCTCCATTTCAAAGCAGAAGAGTCAGTGCCATCCGAAGACATTTCCATGGTCATGTTGCTGACATGACTAAATGCCAAAGGCGCACAGAACACTGTTACCTTCCCACCAAAGGTGGTCCCTGTTGTGTCCTCCCCCACGCAGCCAGCAGCTGAAGCCAGAGCCGGAAGAAGTTCTGATTGGTTCTGGCGCGGCTGCCAGCCGGCAGGAGAATGGCCACTTTCCGATTGGTTCCCCACCTGACAGCTGGCAAGTATAAATAGCTGTCAGGCGGGCATTGTTTCTTTCCATTCCGCAGTGTTAGTTGAGTTGCTTAATAAAGCCTGTTTGAAGAACCCTCGCCTCAGTGCCTGATTACTTCAAACTGGCGACGAGGATGAGTGACATGGACCCCGTCCATGTGCCCTCTATTGCTGCTGCCTCTGTCTTCACCGCGTTCGGTCCTGAGGCGAAGTCGAGGACTTCTTACAGGCCCACGATCTCACAGACCTCTCTGAGGGGAGGAAGAGAGGCGTTTTCCTCCACTACTGCGGCCCTGAAATGTTCGCCACTGCGCGAACTCTGTCTGCTCCTACACCTGTGTACACCATGCCTTTGGACCGGGTCTTGGCCAAGCTCAAGATACACTATGAGCCTACTCCTTCTCGCTATGCCCACCATCGGTTCTTTAGGCGGTGCATCCAGACTGAGGGCCAATCCATTAGCCAGTACGTGGCTGCTCTGAGGCCTGCCGCAATCCACTGTGAGTTCGTGGATTTAGATGACGCCCTCCTCGAACAGTTCATTTATGGCCTCCAGGACATCCACCTCCACCGCCGCATTCTCTCCCGGCTGAACTGACCCTGAAGATTGCAGTGGACGAGGGGCGAGCCTATGAAATGGCCGGGAAGTCTACCCCGGACCTCCACCAGTTCCCTCCGTCGGCCCTGGCTTCGCTGCCTCACTCCTCCGTCCACTGTCAGCTCGGCCCCGACGATTCCCGATCAAAGGTCGACCTCGCCATTGACCGCCTGAGAACTGTTTCCCTCTGGAATTGCGGTTCCTGCCTCAGCTGTGGCGGCCACCACTTTCATTCCTCTTGCCGCTTCTGCTCGGCCCTTTGCCGCAAGTGTGGGAAGAAGGGCCACATTGCGGCCATCTGCCACTCTCCTCCTGTTGAACCACGACCTGCCAAAGTGCCCATTCCTACCAGCCCCTGACCTTCCATGGCCTGCCAAGGGTACTACGCTGTTTCAGAACCAGAGGGCCCGCTCCCTGACTGGATGCTTGACTCTGCTACCTCTGCTTCGGGGGGGCGGGGTAAGATGCATCTCCGCGTCTTCCTCGATGGCCGCCCCTGCACCATGGAGCTGGACACTGGCTCGGCCTGCTCCATTATGTCCTGGGACACGCTAAAGCCCTGCTGCCTCATCTCCGTCATTGCCACCTATCTCCCACTACTGGTCATCTCCGGGACTACCAAGGCAATTCCATTCCCATTGTGGGTTGTGGCACCTTCCTCATCCAATATGGACGGTTTAAGGGCCCTCTGCCCCTGTTTGTGGTCCGCAACCCCCTCCCTTCCCTTTTGTGGCTCCAATGGTTCCTAGCTTTTGGCCTCACCATATCAGGCATCAATTCCCTACGTCTGGCTTCCTCCCTCAATTCCCTACTGTCAGAATTTTCCGATATCTTTGATAATGCCCTGGGTTGTTATCGGGCACCCCTATCTCCCTCAATTTGGACCCCACGGTGGCGCCCATCAGCCTTAAGGCCAGACGGGTGTCATTTGCGCTTCGGGTATGGGTTGACGCTGAGTTAGACAAGCTGAGCACACAGGGCATCTTAGAGCCTGTGGATCACTCCCCTTGGGAAACCCCTATAGTGCTACCTCTTAAGTCCAACAGATCTCTGAGGATCTGTGCGGACTATAAGACAACTGTCAACAAGGTGTTGCAGGCTCATCCCTATCCCGTTCCAGTCGTGCAACATGTGTTGCACTCCTTGGGTCAGGGCAAAATCTTTGCCAAGTTGGACCTGGCCCAAGTGTATCAGCAACTACCCGTAGATGACGCCACCGCCGTGGCACAAACAATTGTGACACACCATGGTGCCTTTAAGTGCCACCGGCTTCAATTCGGCATCAGTGTCGCCCCTGGCCTTTTCCAAGGATTGATGGAGCGTCTGCTCCATGGCATCCCTGGAGTTACACCATATTTTGACGACGTCCTGATTGCTGCTGCCGATCAATCAGGACTCGTCAAAACACTTCGGGCGGTGTGACAAGGTTTAGAGCCTCAGGCCTCCATTTGAAGCACTCTAAATGTCAGCTGGGCGTCCCTTGCATTGAATTTTTGGGTTACCTCATAGACTCTCTAGGTATCCACCCCACTCCCACCAAAAACGATGCCATTGCATCCACCCCCACCCCTTCCAACAAGCTAGAGCTCCAAGCCTTCCTGGGCCTTCTTAATTTCTACACCACTTTTATTCCACATAAGGCTTCTTTTGCGGAGCCTCTTCACCATTTGTTGGATGCCTCTGCCCCTTGGGTGTGGACGAACCGTGAGGAGCATGTACTCGCGGCTGTCAAACGCCTCCTAACAGCTGCCCCAGTGCTCATCCAATACAATGAGCGCCTTCCCCTTCTCCTCGCCTGCAACGCCTCCCCTTTTGGTGTTGGGGCCGTCTTGAGCCACTCGTTGCCCAATGGCTCTGAGGCCCCGATCGCCTTTTATTCCCGCACCTTGTCCAGGACTGAGTGCAATTACAGCCAGCTGGATAAGGAGGCCCTTGCAGCCGTGGCGGGGGTAAAACGCTTTCATCACTACCTCTATGGCCGCCCCTTCACCCTCTTAGCGGATCACAAGCCTCTCGGGGATTTTGGAGGGGGACAGACTGATCCCTCCCATCATTTCCCCCCGCATGTCCCGTTGGTCCGAGTTCCTGGCTTTCTATTCTTATAGCCTCCTCTACCAGCCGGGCAAACACATGGGCCTTGCGGATGCTTTAAGCCACTGCCCGCTGCCCATTCTTGTTGTTGACCCTGCCCCGTCCTCCTCCTTCGTCTTGCTTACTGATGACTTGAACCTGCCACTCTCTGCGGCCAACATTGCCCGTGCTTCCCGCACTGACCCTCTCCTCCAGAGGGTCCTGGATGCTGTCCGCCAGGGCTGGGCGGCGGACAATCATGCCGCCTGCTGTTCTTCCGTCGCCGGGACGAGCTGTCCATCACTCAGGACTGCCTCCTCTGTGGGTCCAGGGTTGTCATCCCTGCTGCCCTTCGCCAGCAAATTTTCCACCGCCTCCATGAGGGCCACCCGGGCATTGTGCGAATGAAATCCCTTGGTTGCAGTTATGTCTGGTGGCCCTCTATGGATGCGGACATTGCTGGTTGGGTCCAGCGGTGCCTGCCCTGCCAGGTTGTCCGGCCTGCCCCTCCCCCTGCCCCCGCCCTGGAGTGGGACACCCCCTCCGTGCCGTGGTGCTGTCTCCACATTGATTTCTTTGGTCTCATTGACGGTCACATCTTTCTTCTCGTGGTGGACGCCCTTTCCAAGTGGGTTGAGATTTTTCCCATTCATTCCACCACATCCAGCACCACCATTCAAATTCTGGAATCCCTCTTCACAACCTACAGCATTCCTGACGTCATTGTCTCAGATAATGGCCCTCCGCCTCATTCCAATCCTACCTGACCAGCCTTGGCATTTGCCACGCTCAGGTGGCCCCGTACCATCCCGCTGGGAATGGCATGGCCGAGCGGGCTGTCCGCTCGGCCAAGGAAGCCCTTGCTCACCTCTGCCCTCTTCTCTGGCCAGCCAGGCTTCAGACATTTCTACGGGCCCAGCATACTACCCCTTGCCAGGCGTCTGGCAAATGCCCAACCGAGATTCTTATGGACCGCCAACTCCGGACTACTCTCAACCGTCTCCACCCTTCCTACGCCCCCTCCGGCCTTCCACTCCAAAGGCCCCCTCGATCCTTTCTGGTGGGGGAGGGGGTTTAGAAACTACACCGGGAATCCCAAGTGGCTTCCAGGAGTCATAACAGAACTAACTGGGCCCTGCTCTTACAGGGTCCAGCTCAGCGACGGACGACTTTGGCGGTGCCATATAAATCAACTGCGCCACCGCAAAACCTCTCTGTTACAATGCCAGCCAGCCATGCTAACCTCCCGACCGCAATCGGACGCTGCACACTAGCCAGCCGCTCCAAAGCCGAAATCGCAGTGAAACGCGGTGCACCAATTTCAAACATTACCTCCCTCCTCTGCACATCGCGTGCTGCCCGCTGACATTGCGGCCAGGAACTTACCTTTGAACATTCGCACTGGTCCAGGGGCTGGGCCTTCAGCTCTGCTGCATCACGACTGCAGACCTACGACGACGATGATGGACACTCCCTTTCCAAGACGTTCCCAGCGCATGCGCAGAAGACTGCAATATCTAGATGATTACGCATGCGCAATCTGGGGGAAAGGAGGGTTGCGTCCTCCCCGATGCAGCTGGCAGCTGAAGCCAGAGCCGGAAGAAGTTCTGATTGGCTCTGGCGCAGCTGCTGGCCTGCGGGAGAATGGCCACTTTCCGATTGGTTCCCCGCCTGACAGCTATCAAGTATAAATAGCTGTCAGGCAGGCATTGTTCCATTCGATTCCTCAGTGTTAGTTGAGTTGCTTAATAAAGCCGGTTTGAAGAACCCTCACCTCAGTGCCTGATTACTTAAAAGTCCCTATTTTTTCTACTTGCATTTTTACATGCTTTCGAACTGCTAGGTTGGCAGAAGCTGGGACAAGTAACGGGAGCTCACTCCGTTACGCGGCACAAGGGATTTGAAGTGCTACACTGCTGAACTTTCTGATCGATGACTTCAGTATTTTAGCCATTCTAGCCACTGGTGTGATTACACCAAGCATTCTTTCTCTCTCTCGACATAAGTCGAGGACTACCTGTTTTGGTTGGATAGATCACACAAGATATTCAACCACAGCCTAATTTATAAACCAAAAAAGGCTCTATTCACAGCATATATGAAATCACAAAGAAGCAGATTATATTACAGTTTGGCATGTGATGTCTACCCAGTTTATGGATTATACCTGCAGGAAGTCAAATATATGGATTATGCAAATATATACATACATGCAAGATTTGATTCTGAGGTGATTTTTTTTCTCTTGATAAAATACAGAGAAGAAGCCAAATAGATAGTCATTGCAAATGCAAATGGAGCAAGCTTTGAGAAAAGGAAAGGACTTTAGTAAAGGAAAGATTGGCTCTATTCCATAATTCAAACATCACTTCTGCTTTATATTTCATGCAGCTCTGAAGGTGTAGAGTTCACAACAAGTCTAGAGACAGATGGAAAATAAACAACTTAAATCAGGAGTCCCCAATCCCCAGTCTATGGATTGGTACTGGTCTATGGCCTGTTGGGAACCAGGCCATGAAAGCAGTGAATGACTACCCAGAATGTAGTTTATGCATGTACAGAATCTAGGTTGTGCATGCAAAACCATTTCCCCCCTGCCAACCCTTCGCTGCCAACACTGCTGCCTGCCCATGGAGCCAGAAAGGTTGGGACCATTGACTTAAATGATAATATTAAAATGAAGTTATTTCAGATTACATTGGCTTACTATATAACAGAGAATTGTCAGAGAGTCAGTGATACAGAAGAATCTCCACAATGTGAATTGTAAATGTCGCAACCCTTTTAGAAATCTTGCCATTCTGCTTTGGTATAAAGTTGTCTTAAATGGAAAACGAAGTCCAAAGCTAGCATTTGACAAATCTAAGATGACAGTCACGCTCCTGCTTAGTAGCTTATTCATTGTTGTAACATGAAATTCAGTATGGACGGCTATTTCTGAAATCTTAATAAGGAATCATGATATCCGACACTTCTGGCCATTGTAATTTCCTTAAATTTCTGAGCCAGATAATTAGCTATGTGGAATCCTTGTTGGTCTCTAAGCTTGGTTGGTTGGTTGCAGCCATTTCATTACCCAGTGCTCACTGATGATGTTAATCTAGTCAGCTAATGGAACATCTTCATAACGACCATCAAGGACTCCACAGTTCAGCCTTGAGCTACTATACATATATTCTCTTCTATTGGAATTTGCTAAGTAATTACAAAAATGTCTTAATTGAAATAATTGCTTGGAACTGTGCCAATTGGAAAAACGTCTTAAAAGTCATCTGATTCAAATTCTGAAAATAGAAGGGCCTGACAACTGGATTTCTGATAGATCAGTCTTTTAAAAAGCAGCTTCTAACTAAAGAAACAAAATAGCATAAATTACAGTCAGAAAGTAAAAGAAGCACTGAGGGGCATCTGGGACTGACTTTGTTTCCAATTATATCACTGAGAAAGCAAGCAGCAAGACCTTAGAGCAATGTTTCTCAACTTTGGCAAAAAGCTGGCAGGCGAATTCTGGACATTGAAGGCCACACATCTTAAAGTTGCCAAAGCTGAGAAACACTGCCTTTGAGTTTCAAGTGGTCCAACTCCAGTCAGAGGAAAGTGGAAAAAGTAATGCTTCTGGATGCATATACAAAATTCAGCCTAGCTGGGAAAAATGTTCTCTAATGACTTTACAATGAAAAGGTTCTTCTCCCTATTCCCTATAATTTTGCTCAGCAATTTAGTTATTCATACCTTTTAAAAACTGTGAACAGTAATTGTATTTACGTATTTATTTTCAATTTTTTAATGTCATGATTTAACATATAGATAATATGTGAATCTTATCCATCACATTAACCCTGGTGACTATTTAAAAAAACACTCTCAATGTGATCATACCTCAGGATAAAATTGACATTAAAAAACATTGATAAGAGGCATGCGTTCCCATCCTACAAGTACAGTATATGTTTTTGTGCATTTTTAACTAATGGAAAAAAAACGGAAATTGAGGTAAATAATTCAGATTAGTTGACAGATATATGGGTGTTAAATTATAAATAAGGAAGTAGAATCGTCTAGGCTCCAGTTCAACCCATCACTTAAGAATGAATTTAAATTTAAAAATATAAATAATCCCCCTTTTACTTCCCTCAAAGCATATGTAGCATAAACACAATGGAATTTGGCATGAGCATAAGTGACCTGCTGGTTTATGCGTACAGCATGAAGTTTCCTTGATCCTCAGTCCATCAGCACTCACAGAGTGTGCAATATATTCAACCATGACAGAATAAGACAGAGTATTACAAGAAAGTCTTGCCATATTATCAATACCTCTTTCAAAAGTGACCTTGTTAATTTTAAACCTGTTAGCTCAACATTGATTTTCAGTACAATAATGGAAAAGTTGGTGTAGAACTCAATTAATGCATCTATCTTAAAGACAAAATAGAGATACACTCAATCAGCACGGACTTTTGTCCTACCAAATATAACTGGTTTTGTTTGTTTGATGAGATCTGAACTATATAGGCCAATTAACATTATTTTGACACAATGCTGATATGAGAAAAAAATAGTAGCATATTCAATGTCCTTAAGTACTTATAGCGGTAGAGTAGATTTTGTTGAAGAAAACATTTGTACAAGCTGTACCAAGTCGCCCAATGTTGTATCACATTCATTCATGTTCACTCTTGGTATTAATTATTCCTCATTTAAATAAATGTTATTAGCAGAAGAAAAAAGACACTGAAGATGCAGGAAGGTTTTATGCCCATCTGTTTAAAAAAAACTTGATCAAAAGTACAATACAATGAGTCTATCAAAGGAAATCTTTTGGGCTTCAGTTTACATTCGCATAAAATAATAATACTAACAGCAACAATAAACCCATTCCAGGTAGAGCAAAACAAGCAGGAAGAGCAATGTAGGTCTCAGTTTAAAAGTACCTCAGTTTGAATCCCAGGAAGGCTCCAGACTGAGGCAACACCTCAGGATAAAACTTTGCTCAGGCGGTCAATTTGTTTCTGACTAGTGCTGTCTAAATGTGTCAGGGCACAGTATGTCTCAGTCATACCAGTGAATGACGTGACCTGTATATCAAATCTTTTTAAATTACTAAGACATGTACAACATTTCACACAGAAAAAATAATGCTGACAACCCTTTTTTTTAAAAAAATTATCTTAATTTTAAGAATAAATTGTGTACATTGTACCAATGGAATCAGTCTGTAGGAAAGTCAAAACTGCGTGCAAATCCCTTCTGTTCATCTCTGCAGCCATTTACATGAGTGAATTGGTGTGTGTGTGTATATTTGTATTTGTATGTGATGAATACTGCTTTATAAACCTGCAAATATCTCTACAAGAACTTATTATAATAATAATTATGTAGTTTTATGATATACATATATGAATTAAGCCTTGAGCAAGACTGTTAAATGCATTCCTGGTTTTTTACAAGATGCAAAAATGACAAATTATTACCAAGAGCTACAACAGAAATATTTATACCACTGTTACATAAACAGCATGTTCTAATTGATGAAATACAAAGCAAAAATAGTTTCAAGCACAATATGACATTATGAGACACACCTTTCATTTCTTCAACAATTGAAAAGAGGGAGATTTATAAAAAAAATATCAGGAAACGTCACTGCATGAAATATACATTTTGTTGTTGTTGCTATGTGTTTGAAGCTAGGTTTATACACAGGTACTGCTTTCTCTGCGTTTAAGAAGAGGTCTCTTCCAACTCTGTTATTCTGTATTCTATCCAATCAGATTAATTTCTTGGAAGCAGATACTAGTTTACAACCCTGGGCACCAACAATGAAGACCTTAAAGAAGAAATAACCACATTAGATTTGTTCATCAGTTCTTAAAAAATCAATAAGAGAGTTATAGTGGAGCCACTGTATACTTATGCCAGCATCGGCACTCTCAGAGCAACCAAATGAATGGGAATTTTGTTACTTCAAAAATGGTACTGTTTCAGTATCACAAGCTACATTGCATTGCAATTACCTGGGCAGATGAAGGAAGAGGTGGAGCCCCAGCGAAAGAAGATATCCCATCAATCATTGCTTCTCAAAGACAACACATTCATGCAACACATTGAAGTCAGTTATAAACCTAGCAAGTCCATTTGCACATGATATGATTGGTAGTTCTAAACTTGCTTACGTGGTATTTCATCTTGTTATTTTGATGTTGACTTTCTGTGATGGTTTGTTTTGCTTTTTTTTTTTTTTTTAAAAAGGGAGGTTGTATGCTGTATAAACTGGATAATTAAATTTTATGCATATGGTGCGAAACCATGAATGCATTAATTCAGTAATCATGTTAAGCATGGTATGGGAACATAGCCAGAGAATTAATGCAACTCCTGAATAGGAGTTAGACAGGTTTCCATAAAAATGTTTTTACTATGGAGCCAGATTCATCTTTATGGTTTCTTGAAGGGATGCCCGGGCATGATAAAGTGTTTTTTTAGAGGTCATTCCAGAAATTATAAATTCATATAACATAGGACTGCAAGCCAAATTGAGGGAAACCCAAAGATTTCCCCCCGTAAGGCATGTCTGATTTCTAACACTTGGCAATGGTGATGGCTAAGCTGGAATGAGAAAGATCTTTAATGATTGCAGAGACTGTCTGAGAAATAAATGAATGGCTGAGTCCAACTTATTGAGGATTTAATTATGGCAAGAAGACATGAGTGTAGAAATACATACCTGAGAATATGCAGTAGTGGCATATATTCATAATAAAAATCTAAGCTTCCATTCATACTATATACTCATGATGGCAAACCTATGGCACACGTGCCAGGGGTGGCACACACAGCCCTCTCTGTCGGCATGCGCACTGTCACCCCCGCTCAAGTCCACCGTATTTCTCCGTGGCGTTTCTCACCATTGTTTGCAGAAGTTTCCCTGCAAACGACGAAATAGAAGCTCGATTGCGCCTCTTGCAGAGCTGCCGATGTTGGGATGCCTCCCACCTGCCAGCTGGTGTTTGGGTTTCTGGGGCGCACGCGCCTTCCAATTTGGCCAGGTTCGCCATCACTGCTAAATACTAATAAAGGAGAATATTTGAAGCTCAGGGTTCAAAAGACTAACATTGATGGTATTACATAGTTTGAGTAATAAAACATCTGCAAGAAAGCAACCAAGCTCATAGAGCACCAATGACCCCTCATACCATATACGGCAAATGTAAGTATGTATAGAAAATAAAACTGATCAAATAACTGAAATCAGAGAAACTAAAAATTTGAAATCTTTAGAAGTATTTAGCATTATACTGGTAGTATGATAAAGAGGAGGGAAATACTGTTTATAAAGTCTTTAGTTTTTTAGTTTTTGTATTTTTGAACAACAAATAGTGGATATTTTAGCTGAAAGACTAACATTCTTATTTAAATTGTTCAAATAATATAATTTACTGTTTTCTATAATTTCTAATCAAGCGTACACTGTACAATCTTCGTACCTTTTGTTCATTTATGAATGTTACATTTATATATCAATTAATTATACATACATACTGTGAGATGGGCAAGCTACACAAATTTAACAATTGCATGCATACATTTGGAGACATAGGGCAACTCTGTTGTTTGTGATAGAATAATAAACTGATGTTTTGCAGTATGTTGAAAAACAATGAAACTAGGATGCATAGTGCTATCTCTCCTTCTTTCCCCGCTTTATTCTTCCTTTTCTTTACCATTTCCATCCAGAAAATGAGTGAGTAAGTGAGTAAGTGAATATGTGTGTAAGGACGCAGCAACAAATGCCTTACAATTGTTAAACTAAAGTGTGCTTGAACTGAGCACTGAGCATCCTTGAATTCAAAGAGTACTGGCAAATCTTTGAGCATTTATCTGGTTTTTATTAAATATTAAAATTACATTGTTAAAACTTCAAAGAAAAGTACAAGTTTCTAGTCACTTATCAATGTCCTATAGATGCTGATGATAGCAGCTACTTGGCTCAGGGTCATTTCTGGCTGATTATAGTGTGCCTTTTATTTTAAAAAATATTGCTTCCCTGGTAAGGAAGTCCATATAGCTATTTCCTCTTGGGGTTTTTCTAAGTTAAAGCACATCTCAAATATATCAGCATGAAAGACTGTAGCAGCATGACATTTGCTGTCCCCATTCCAGGTCTCTCTCCTGCCTCTGTTACTTCTCTTTCAAGTCACTGCAGTCTTTTCCCTGGGGAAAGTATAAATGCAGAAGGCTCTTGGCAACAAATTCAAGAAGCAGAACTCTTTGCTGGCAATCAATGTGCCTTTTTAGCTAGCACTACGTACCTGATGATCAGCATAATTAGATATACAGCATTTTCGAAGATTTAAAAGGCAGGAAACCATTTAATGGTGTTTTCATAAATCTTAATCAAAGTGTTCAGAAATCAAAAAGAGAAAATATGCATGATAAAAGATATGTTCCCCTGTTTTTTGTCTGACAAATAACAGCAGTTATTGAAGGTTGGCTTTAGTTTCATGAGAGAGAGGGGGGAGGGAGGGAGAGGGGGAGAGGGAGGGAGGGAGGGAGGGAGGGAGAGAGAGAGAGAGAGAGAGAGAGAGAGAATAGTCAGCACAACTACAATTGACTGTGTATGTATTAGCAAAATGAAATCCTCTTCTCCTAACTCCTGTCTTTCTTCTTGCTACCTAGAGATAAGTCAAGTATAAGAATTATTATCTTCTGATTTAAAAAAAAATTAGTGATAAGGATTGTGTGAAACAATCTGTGCTGTTGCACCACAAAGCTAATCAGTAATTCCATTTATCCTATATCTGTGGATCAACAGATTTAAACATGATGTACGATGCATATTTTTAAACATTACTTTCAAGAAACTCTGTAATAATATTTTCAAAGCATAACCCAGTCTAAAAAAAGAAAGTAACATTTTCCATTTTCAGAAGTAGGTGTTTTATAATTTTGAAAATATTTTATTCTTTTCTTTATAAACTTGTTCAAGAATGTATGTTTAGAGCTCTGCACAATCATTGTACTGTATTCAACTATGAATACTTTTGCAATTTGTTTGCTTTGCTGATCTTAGTATGTCATGTAATAATGAATCTCTAAACTAGATTAAAATGCTGAGTATTCACGTTTCCTTTCTTTCAAATTGTATTTTCACACGTGCAGTGATATAGTTGTATGGAACTGCTGTGCTCACTGCCCTTCATCTGAACCATGGATTATAGTTCAAGAGCACCAGACAATAACCATCTGCCTTACACAGATGGGATCGGGCAAAATCAAAGATGGACTTTTTCTAATCCTTAATAACTTTTCAAGTTGAGTGCATCTGAATATAAAGAGTTCATCTCTCAGAAGGAAAGCAATAAAAATGAAGCAGGTTCCCTAAAACCACACATTTAATGCTTAATGATAAAATATAGCACAAAGTTAGTTGAAAAATGGGCAGGTATATGGCTGTTTAAATGCATACAACATACGTATACATCATACATACAGTATATGCATGCATGCTTTACGTGCAAACATTCTGCTATGTTTATGTATTTTAGCTTTAAAAATACCTGTATTTGAAAAGTCTGATTCTGGTGAATTGTGTAAATTAGAAGAGTTAAAGTTTATAATAGATTCTGCTCCCACCACAGTGATTTTCTTGAAAATCCTCTGATAAACCTATTACTAGCCTACCATTGGCAATATTCCTACTTAATAGGTGGTAAAAGGGCTTTTTCCAAACCATGAAATAGGTATAGCTGGAAATCTTCTGATCTAAGGTTCTCTGTCTCCCGACATCCCCACAATTACAGCAGACCAATTCTTCCCTCCTCCCCACCCGATTAGCTTAAGTGGGGGCCACTTGATAAAAATCTCTATAATTGAAAACCCCATTAAAACCTCTGCCTTCCTTTCCTAAATAAATCGCATGAGCTTTGAAAATGGTGGACGACCCATCGTATCATATTCCACCAACCCTAGCTTGAATCAAAATCAAGAAGATTTTGTGAATAGTTCATTTTTCATTCTGTAATTCTCTGCAAAATTACATGAGATGTGAACAGTCCACTGATGTTAATGTATCAGGTCACCTAGCAGATTTAAAATCAATTCCTGTGTAATCTACATTCAGTCAAATGTCTTGTGGCTTCATTCCCAGTCTCAAGTGTAACAGCCATATTTAATATTTTGATATTATAATTGCCAAATACATTGCTGAGCACTAGCTAGGAAAGTAAGGAAAAGGTCTGGATCATGAATATCATACAGCAGTTAAATCCTAGCATAGAACATTATATCTGTTTTCCCTTTTTCCCCTTTTATTCCCAAGCTTGCATAAACTAACTCTTAAAATGAAATCTTACCCCTGACTATTCTGAAGGAAGCCCCACCATTCTCTACTAAGATTATTTTGCCCTGAAGCTTTATTTGACCTATGCCTTGTCTAATTAGAGTAAATAAAAAGAGTTATCAACTATGCAATGAAACAAATTGGGGGGGGAAGCAGAGGAATTATAGAAGATGCATCTTCATTCAGCATTTTGAGAAACCTGCTGTCAGAGGAATGTGTTAGAATTCCGAATAGTGCCTCTTCAAACATTTGAAATAATAGTACTTGAGATGCCTTCTCTTCTCACAGCGTTTTGACACAATGGCATGAAATGTGCTCTTTGAGGAAGTGAGGGCTGATTTGCACAAGTGGTTTGCCCCAGCATGAATCCAGTCCTCTGATAATTTCTTGAGGCAAGGAATGTTTTTTTCCCCATAGCCCACTAGGAAGGCAACCTCTGCCTGCCTTTTCCTGGGACTCATTAAGTCATGTTTTCTGATTTGTCCTGGCACAATCTCTGCTGTCCATAATTGTCTGTTGTGCTCTTTTCATTGTATGCAAACACCTACACAGGCAAACCACCGGCAAGATGGAGATACCTCTACCTTCTGAACAGTTTATTCTTGAAACAAGGCAATCAGCTGAAATCCCAGCTTTCTTTCTGTTTAATCTTACTGGTATCATAGAAAATGTGTGGGTCTTAAAAACAAAAAAGTAGGTGAAATTGACTCCTTCCTTCCTTCCTTCCTCCCTCCCTCCCTCCCTCCCTCCCTCCCTCCCTTTGTAAGTCCACTAATGGTCGCACTTAATGACTTAAGTGATAACTTAACAACCACAACTGGAAGACCCAGGATTATGATTGTTGAGCGAAGTGGTCATATGGCATCTCATTTAGTGACCATTCTCTTAACAACCAAGATTCTGGGCCCAATTTTGCATAAATGGAAGACCACCTTTCCTGCAGAAAAATTTTGTGTTGTTTTTAATTTTTTAGCTCCCCCCCAGCACATGTAGGTCATTCTGACCCATTGAAAGTTGAATGGCATAAAAATATCAACAAAATAAAAAATAACATAAGTGAACTTTTATTGTTTGGTCTTTGGACAGTCAGAGAGAGTCCTACCTCATTCCCATATATGGCTTCTCTTAGAAGAAAAGTGTGGCAGTTAGAATTATCAGTTACTGCCCTATAGGAGGTGGCAATTGCTGTATGTGTGTGTGTGTGTGTGTGTGTGTGTGCGCGCGCGCGCATGTGTGTGTGTGTATACATACATACATACATACATACATACATACATACATACATATATATATATATATATATATATATATATATATATATATATATATGAATGAAGATCCTAAGGAACAGTCTGTCTGCCTGCGCCCCCCCCCCTCTCTCATATTCTCTCTCTCTTATAGTTTTAAAGACTAATTTGCTGAATTAGAAATGTATACGGTAAAGGTAAAGGTTTCCCACACACAGTCATTCCTGACTCTAGTGGGCGGTGCTCATCTCGGTTTTAAAGCCAAAGAGCGAGCACTGTCTGAAGACGTCTCCATGGTCATGTGGCTGGCATCACTAAACATCAAAGATGTACGAAATGCTGTTACCTTCCCACCAAAGGTGGTTCCTATTTTTCTACTTGCATTTTTACGTGCTTTCGAACTGGTAGGTTGGCAGAAACTGGGACAAGTAACAGAAGCTCACCCTGTTACACGACACTAGGGATTCGAACTGCCGAACTGCCAACCTTTTGATCCACAAGCTCAGCAACTTAGCCACTGAGCCATCGCATCCCTTAGAAATGTATATCTATATCTTAAAGTAGATTGGATAGTCTCCCTGTATATTGCTGCACTAGAGCTGCCTATAATTTTAGCTGTGAACCACAGAAACCTCTGGAGAGTCACAGCTTCCCGAATATTGATTAAAATATCTCACTTGTGTTGTTTTTAATCTTCTAGTTTTTCTCCTGCCACTTTGAATCATTGGCAATAGAGAAGGTGAGGACGCTTGGTGTCTGTAAATGAAACTGCAGGTTGGTAGAAAAGAGTTTACTATCTCTGTCTGAATTGCTGATGTTCCAGGCTTAAAGTGATGGAATTCCCAGAGCCTCAAAATGAAAATGGACATTTTGAAAATACTGAGGAACAAGAACCGGTGGGACATTTTTATGGCATCAAATGATTAGCATCCTCCTCATGAAACCAAGAAAGAGAAATAAGATCAAAAGCAAAGGAAGCACACAGAAACTTTGACACATTTGTTAATGAAAACCAAGTTACATATATTCAGTTTCCAAATTTCTGCAACATAAATCCTTTTTCTCCTAAATCTGACTACTCAGAATCTGTGTCGTAATCTCACTTTTTGTAGCACTGAACTGATTTAAGGGCAGTATTATATTTCAAAATTTTCTAAATCTGAGTTTAAAATGTTATACTTTAATGCTATATTGATGTTATTTTAATATCAGCTCTATAAAAGTATGGAAGAAAACGCTGAAAGACCCAAAGAACAGTTTCATCCACCTGGCTGAGCCTTTATTTCTTTTCCAACTTCTTTCGTAGCTACTTCATCTTTCTTAAAGTCTAAATCAGTAGAGTTTAACTCCTGTCTCTGATTGTCGCTTCAGTATAATCCACCCATTCTCCTCAGCCATGTAGACAAGCAGTTCTGATAAATAAATGCAAACTGCTTTACAAGAATGAAATATATTACAGGAATTGATGGTGTGCTACATGTTCATAATAAAATAGATGCAAATTAATGATTGATCAATAAGCTTTTACATTTTTTGTTTGACCAATATTTTCACTAACTGGAACAAATGTTAGTTGCTGCATGATTTTATTTATTTTGTTAAATATTCAGAAACAGCTTCCTCCAATTTAGTAGATTTATCAGAGGTTTTAAAAACTTTTATTGAATATTATTATACAGACATTGAATAGAATTAATATTAGGTTTGACACTCTTACAGAGGAAAATAATTTCTAACACAGCTAAATGAACATCAAAATTTTCAAAGCATATAAGAAAGAGGCAGACATACAAACTGTGGAAGTAGATCATATCTTAAAATTATCTAAATCTAGGTTTAAAACTTTCTATTTTAATGCTATGTTGATATTTTATATACTTTAATATAAAGTATATAAAAAGCAAAGGAAAAGTTACCGAAAGCCTTAAAAAGTTAGATTTGAACAGATTGTTAAGAGATTTTATCTTCTGCGATAGTAACAAAATACTGAGGTGCAAAATAAATCAGGAATGCAAGTTCTTGATCTATTTTTGCAAAATGTTATGAAACATGAGCTAAGCGTAAGTATCCCCAAGGAAATGAGATAGTAGCAATAAATTTTCATGCTCCAGAACAGATGGCCGTGCCACATGAAGAAAGCAAAATGTATCAGGCTCTGTGAAATGAGAAAGAGAAGAAAACTCCTTGTCCACATGTTCTTGCAAACTGCTCTACGTGTGTTATGATAGGCATTCTGTATGAGCAGCATGACATCACGTTTAGACTCCTTTCTGTCTCTCTCCCATCTCGGTTGCTATAAATCAGCCTGGACTGTGAGTAATGCTGAAGGAGTTAAACGTTCAAAATTTGTGTCTGTCTCTTTTATTAGCTAGCTAGAGTAAACTGGAGGCTATCGTTCAATGTCAGGTTCAGCATCCAATGACCCAATACGTTAAATTGTGGCGACCACAAATCAAGGGCATAATGAAGTCTGAGAAAGTGGTCTATCCTGATTTATTAGGACATCTGTCTGACTATAGACAATCTAGTGTTGCCCTTGGACAGCATCAGTTATTCCCATGGTCTTCTACTTATCAAACTGGCCTTCAAAAAAAAGAAGAGGAAGAATGCCACAGAAACTTGTCAATATCCCAAGGTTTTGCTTCAGTATTTGGAGACAACTTTTAAAAAAAAGAATCAAGTGAGATAGGCACATAAATATTAACAGCAACATTCTATTGTTTAAACTATTTATACCATCATTGGAACTGAAATTAAAGGCTGTTTAAGTTTTGGACATTGGTTGAAATAGAGAAATAGAATCTAGAAGCTAAAGCAACAAACTTATGTGGAAATATGTTTTCTATATATATTTATCTTTCTATAAGCAATATAATGTTGACTTTAAGAGTAAAAAAAGTCTGTATTATAACTTCTCATTTTTCTTCCTTAAATTTTGAACGAATTGTAAAGTTGTGTAAATTTAGATAACATATGTTCTTATACAGCATTCTTTAGAATAGCAAATATTACCTTTGTATCAGGGGTGGTTTCCTGCCAGTTCTAATCTCTTCTATAGAAGAGGTTCCACAAACCTACAGTGCCGTTTAGAACTGGTTCCAGCTCCCTCCCCCCACCCGTCTGCACATCATCAAGATGAAGAAAGAGAGGAGGAATTCTGGGAGTTGAAGTCCACAAGTCTTAAAGCTGTCAAGTTTGAACATCCCTGGGGGTTTTTTCTAAAGGGTTAGGGGTGCAAGGGTCTTGTAACTTGACAGCTTTAAGACTTGCATGCTTCAATGCCAAAGTTCCTGAGCCAACATTTTGGTTGCTAAGGAAGAGCATTGTTAAGTGAGTTTCACCACATTTTACAAGTTGGCCATGCTCACCCAGTCACATGGCCAGCAAGCCACTCCCACCCAGTCACATGGCTGGCAAGCCACTCCCACAAAGCAGGCCACACCTACAGAAGAGGTTCTAAAAAAATTTGAAACCCACCACTGCTTTGTATACAACTCCTCCCTACCCACCATCTCAAGTAGTTTACATTGGTTGGATAGCGGTCATAAATGGTGGTGAGCAGAGTGTTAGAATGCTAGAAACAATGAAAGTCAACCTGTGTCCCCTTTCATGCTTAGGAGCTAGCAGTGAGTCACAGCTCTGCAGAACTGCATGGTTTAGTCCATCCTTTCTCTTAGTTCATCTCCTCTCATTTCCTGCATCAGATGAGGAGAGCAGATCTTTGTCCTTCTGTCCCATCCCCTTTTTACAGAGGCACAATTGAGAGTGTTTTAACAGACTGCATCACTGTTTGGTTTGGTGACAGCAGTGCTTCAGATAGAAGATCCATAGAGAGTGGTAAGGAAGATTATAGGAAGTTCACTTCCCATTATTCAGGATACTGCTTATAAGAACTATGTCTTAGATATCAAAGCATTGTTAGAGATCCCACATACGCATTTTATGGTCTGCTTCTGTTGTTCCTCTCGGTGAGGAGGTTTCAAAGTATTTCTACCAGATTCTGTAACAGCTTTGTTCCCTATGCCATCCATCTGGTAAACTCGCAAGATTCATATTTCTTGCCGTATACAAGTATACATCCAAACTAGACTGTGTTGTTTTTCTGTGTCATATAATATATGCGGGTATATGCATAATTTTGTATTTATGTATTTATTTTGTCATATTTGTGCAGTGTATATTGGACGTGGTGACCTTTTGAGAGTTGTATGCAATGAAATATTTTAATGTATGACAATTAGTGTACATTTAAATTGACAGTATAGTTCTTCTAAGTTTCAGTCTTGATTTGGCAGGGATCTAATAGGACATATTTCAAGATTACAGTGTTCATTGCAAATGAAAGCGATTGCACTTGATAATCTGCTGATAGTGCATAGAGAGAATTACCTTATATATCTTCAGGAGTAACCAGGGTTACTTCTTCATATTTTTTTGAAATTACTTGAAACACTTACAGGCCTTGGTTTTGAACTACTTGCTTAAATAACAGCCATCTCTGGCCTAGAGATGAGTTCATCTTTTTTCAGTTGCATAAGCAATAGAATTCTTGACTGGATACTGGGCTCAAATTATCCAAATGCAACTTTTATCTGTTTCTGATCCAACAGATTTAAAATAAGTAAAGTCTGCTTTAATTAGAAAAGATATGCATTGAAAAATAATATTTATCTGACTAGTATTATTTATATCTCCCTACCCATGTCTTCATTCATTAAATCATTTACCACAATACAAATGTGTTTTCTTCATTTGTTTGCAGAATAAGTGCCTAAATGTTTTCCCCCTTTATTTCTTGTAAGATATATAGACAGACACACAGATATATTTGTGTACAAATATGTACACAATTATGCATTTTAATCATAGCAACTAATCTGTCAAGTCACAAGGTGCTGAATCAATGGAATTAATAGTTAAGAAGTACCAGATTAAGGGGCCTTGAAACTGAGATCAAGTCTAGCAAGCATAGACCTCAAATTAGAGGTCACAGTTAGACAAAAATGAGGTTCCATCTGTGAAACTTGTGTCTGTCAAAAGCATCTTGTGCAGTCAGTGTGTCTGGCAACTTAACAGGGTCTGCAAAGGAATGTAGCAAGATTGTCAACAGAAAACAGAGGCTGACTAGAATAGTCCAAGGCACTTCTTGGAATACTTACTTATTGGATTAAATAATTATCCAAGATTTTGTGTGATCTCTTTAGCTGCTTTTTTTTTTACTTTACAGTTTTCAGCATCTAAACATATACAGTGCTCTGCCTGTTAATCATCTTCCCTTATTATCTGCTTTGGATTTACTTTATCTCATTCTACAGTCTTTAGACTTGTTTTTATAATTTTGCTAAATCCTTTATATGGGTCATAGTTTTAACATACATTGTTAAGAACAGAGAATGCATCGCACTGAATCAAATACAACATTCTTGTGTGTTCTTTTCTCCCATTGGAAGCATAGGAAAGCATTTACCTTTGACATTAAAGTTAAAGAATAGAGAATAGATAATGCGTGAGAATAGAAAATATAAGATTAAAACTGTCACATTTAGCTGGGAATAAGAAAACACTGTACTTAATTGGATTAGGTCTTAGAAGATCAGCAGAAGATTGCCCTATAAGGATCCAGTTCTATAATTATATAGCCAACAGTAAACCTAAATGAATATAAAGAGTCTTTTAAAAAAACACATTTAGTATTGCACTCTAAGCCTGCATTTCTATACATAGAAATATATTTCTATATACATACACTTATACATATATTCCATACATATATATGTAGAAGTGCATAGAAATATATGTCTATATTCTTGAGAAGGCCCACTGAGATCACAGGACTTAATTTTGTATAGAAATATAAAGATTTACCCTGAAAATATTACTTTGCTGATTTAACATTTATGTTTATAAAGCTTTTGCCCTTAAAAGAATAAAGAAAAAAAAATGTATGGACAGAAGCAAATGTGGGATTTCTAGTCTTGATACAAGCTGTTCATTTCAAATAATATTACTTTGAGAATGATTTTCATTTATGCAATGATACCAAGATGGATAGCTACAGTTTTAAAAGGAAGTAAAGTCAACACGTTGTTCAATACATTAATCCACTCAGTAGTACACACAATTACAGTAGCTAAATTTTAAGTGTTCCAGTTCATATTTCAATCCCTGGTACAAAATAAACTTAGATCCATCTGCCTGAGAAGAATTCATCTGCAGACTGCAGTCTTAGCTAAAACTATACATACAGAAAGAGAAAACAATTTAATGCATACGATTCATGTACCCCTAACATTTTAGTTTATTTTATACACAAATGTCTTAAAAATTGCCAAAATAACAAAAAATTATTTTTCCATTTAACGAACACCTGCAAACTAGAATTTCAAAGGAAAAAATAGGTAATATTTTTGATAGTATTTTTTTTCTAATAAATTGCAACGGATTTTTAAAAAACCTAACATATATAATAGAAACTTGAATCTTATCAGTATAATATACAAAGCAGGAACCTCTCTGGTAATGTGTTCACATTATCTTTCTAATATTGTTTTAATGAGCGATAGATTTAATTTCATTAATTTATACTGAAAAAAATGTCATTTTTGCAACATCTAACAACAAATATCTGTTGATCTTAAGTGTTCGTGAAAGTATATTCAATATTATGAACATATATAGGGAAGACTTCATTTGCTGACTTGGCACCAAAGTTGACATTAAGAGAAGGGCCAATCTTGAATTGATGTTGAAACTGTCAAGTCTGTGCTATTTTTACTACTGATTAAATAGGAATAAGACCATGTTACTGATTTATATTCCAAATCTACCTACTTCCACAAGTTCCAGCGCTGTTCTTCCAGTTGAGTTAGCAAGTAATCTATGTATTTATTTGAGTCCATGTATTCCTGCAGGAAAGAAAAAAAAATATCAGTGAATTTCTGAAAGACAAGAAGTGCTAATAGATAAAAAAAAATTAATAATTTTAAAATTGACATTTTCTCTCTCTGTATGTACTCCTTACAGTTAAAAGCAGCTTTAAGAAAGGGAGAAAGTAGCATTTAAATTGGGAAAATGACATAGGAAAAATGGTCCTCTAATTAGAGAGTTTCAATAAAATTTGGAGTCAAATGTCGACTTTAAAATAAAAATTAAAAACCCAGGAAAGTCCTCCTGACCTATGCACAATATGATTTAAGGGTAAAATTCACATAAATGCTCAGTCGCAGAGAGGACGGGAAAGAGAGAGATTTTCTTGTGGTCATAGATCTTGATTTTATAACAACTTGAATTCCTTTGGGTTTTTTATGTTGAAAATGAATGCAAAACAGATCGATGGCATTAGGGTGTTCTCTTATTCTGCTATATAATGACATTTAAAATGTTTCAACAAAATGACAGTAGATATTACCACTGCTAAGAAAAAATCTGGGTTATGTGCAGTATATGTAATCAAGTTGATAGTGTTTTATGACCTAAAAACTCAGAATCCACCCTTCCCTTAGGAGAGCATATATTTTTGCATTCATTGATTGTCATGCTTTATTATTCATTGAGAAGGTTTGCAGCTGTAGAATTAATGTCAGGCTTTTATTCAACCGTTTGTCCTCATAACTGAAGGGTGCAAGAAAGTCCAAGTCCATCAATAATGCAATATTCCCACATATCTTTTTTCATGAAGATAATACGTTACAAGATGACAAATGTACCTTTTCTTTTCCTAGTATATCTCAGGAGGTTCCCCTAGCTTAGAATAGACTCTGAATTGAGACTAGGTGTTTTAATGCTGCCACACCACCAGAAAGCGTTTTCAGGAGGACACAACAAAGAATTCTGAGGCATTTTTTAAATAGACAACTAAATTATAAATAGTAATTGATGGAATTGTAAATGGAGCATGCTAAAGCTTCAGTGTGGTTTTAGATAACAACCTGGGATACATTGGGCCAGATGTTTCCGTCCATGAAAAGGATCTGATTAGGAAGAACAGAAAAGTTGATAATTATGACAGTTCACAATTGTGGCATCCACGCTACCTGTTTAAATAACCTAATGAAATTAACAAAATGGATTTCCCTTTATTTATTTCCCTTTATTTGTATGCCGCCCTTTTCCCTGGGGGGACTCAGGGCGGCTCACAGTTCAAAAAAAGGGG
Organism: Thamnophis sirtalis; assembly: GCF_051295495.1. NCBI lineage: Eukaryota > Metazoa > Chordata > Lepidosauria > Squamata > Natricidae > Thamnophis > Thamnophis sirtalis. Next base: position 44,648,235 of record NW_028261381.1, on the reverse strand, counting down.
GGGGGGAGGACAAACAATTTCCAACATACAGACAATACTGTTGTGTATTCAGATACATGAAAAAGGGCCAGCAACCACTCTGCTGAGCCCTAATTGGCTAGGAGGCATTGGAGGCTGTTGCTAGCCTCCAAGAAACATCTAATCTCCTCTGATTGGCCAAGGTACTGCAGCAGCAGTTGCTGTGCAGTACCTGGCCCCTGATTGGTTATTGAGTTGTTACATTATTCTATAAATACTGGGGCGCGATCTGTTCCTATTTGAATCGCTGTCACCTTACTTCTATGTTAATAAAGACCTTCTTACTGGCTATCCATGGCTCCTGTGTTCCCTTCAATCCAATACACAAAACTGGCGACGAGGATGGGATCCGCGATTCCCGCAGGGCCTGGAACAAGAAAATATAGCCAGTCGCAGCACAACCCCAGAGGCTACCAGATCCATCGACAGCTTGAAGAGCTCGTGAAGGACCCGCCGGAACCTAAGACCAGCATGCGCCCAGCTGAAGCAGTGTCCAGCCACTGAGACGCTTCAACCTATGCCAACTCGGAGGACGAGCAACAGACCCACGGTCTACGCCTACTCCGAGGACGAGCCGCAGTCCGCGGAAGCCAATCTCGGCTGGAACTGTCTGGGCCCGAGGTCGTTGGGCTGTCCGTGCACCTCACGGAGCCAGCCAGCTGTTCCGATCGCCCAAACTGCGTCGCGATCCAGCAACTTAGCCTGCCTGCGAAGTCTGCCTGCCTCTCTGCTGCGGAGGCTGCCTGCCAGCCAACCTGCAAAGCCTCGTTGCCTTCAGAAGAACTGCCTGCCTTCTCGCGAAGTCTGCCTGCAAAATGCTGCCTGCGAATCTCGAACCTCTGGCGCACCAATAGATCGATGTCCCTCAACCTGCTGACCCGTAAGCCAGAAGTTTCCTGCGAAACTGGCCTCTCTCTACTGCCAGCCTCCCTGCGATGCCTGCCTCCCAACGAGCTCAGCCGCTGCGCGCCCGGCTCCGCTCGCACCAGCCTTCCGAGGCCACCGGGTTGTCTCACGACCCAGCCTGCCTTTGCCGCCGCCCTGCGCCTCACCGAACAGCCACACAAATTCGAGTGGGGTTAGAGTCTTAACCCCAGGCCAGCCGGGACAGCCAGATCTTTAGGGCGGCGCGGAAGGACTGGAGGGTGGTGAGGGTCCGAATCTCCATGGGGAGTTCGTTCCAGAGGGTCGGAGCAGCCACCGAGAAGGCTCTCCTCCGGGTAGTTGCCAGTCTACACTGGCTAGATGATGGAATTCGGAGGAGGCCTAATCTATGCGATCGTATTGGTCTGGTGGAGGTAATTGGCAGTAGGCGGTCTCTCAAGTACCCAGGTCCAATACCATGAAGGGCTTTGTAGGTGATAAGTACAAGGTGGCGCAATGGTTAAATGCAGCACTGCAGGCTACTGCTAGATCAGCAGGTCAGCGGTTCAAATCTCACCGGCTCAGGGTTGACTCAGCCTTCCATCCTTCCGAGGTGGGTAAAATGAGGACCCAGATTGTTGGGGGCAATATGCTGACTCTCTGTAAACCGCTTAGAGAGGCCTGAAAGGCCTATGAAGCGGTATATAAGTCTACTGCTATTGCTATTGCTATTGCTATAAGTAGCACCTTGAATCGCACCTGGAGATCAACAGGTAGCCAGTGCAGCTCGCGGAGGATAGGTGTTACGTGGGTGAACCGAGGTGCACCCACGATCGCTCGCGCGGCCGCATTCTGGACCAGCTGAAGTCGCCGAATGCTCTTCAAGGGCAGCCCCATGTAGAGCACATTGCAGTATTCCAGCCTAGAGGTCACAAGGGCACGAGTGACTGTTGTGAGGGCCTCCCGGTTCCCGGATTACTATGCGGCCGTGATAGCGAACCTATGGCACACTTGCCACAGGTGGCATGCAAAGTCCTCATTCCAGTTCAGCTCCAAGATGCATGCACACACCTCCTACTGGCCAGGTGGTTTATGGGTCTCTGTCGCGCATGCATGGGGGCAGGACACATGCAGGAGACATGTGCAGGGGGTGCACATGAGGGGAATCTGTGCATGTGGGGGAGGGTGCATGGGGGCGCATGCACATTGCATTATGGGTACAGCACGCGATAACAAAAAGGTTAGCCATCACTGCTATATGGCAATAAATAATCATCCTATAGAAAAACATTTATCATTAGTCTCGGTCTTAAAAATCTAGTCAACATTTTAGAATACAGATAGTCCTTGGCTTACAATTGTTCATTTAGTCACCATTCAAAGTTACAATGGCACTGAAAAATGTGACTGATGACCATTTTTCACACTTATGACCACTGCAGCATCCCGTGGTCATGTGATCTCCATTCAGATACTTAATAACTGGTTCGTATTTATGACGGTTGCAATGTCTTGGGGGTCATGTGATCTCCTTTTGCGACCTTCTGCACAGCAAACTCAATGGGGAAACCAGATTCACTTAACAACCAGGTTACTAATTTAACAACTGCAATGATTCACTTAACAAAGGTGGCAGAAAAAGTTGTAAAATGGGCCAAAACTCACTTAACACATTTCTCACTTAGCAACATAAATTCTGGGCACAATTGTGGTCATAACTCAAGGGCCACCTATAATGGCCAGATATTCAAAAGCATTGTATAGTCAGTGCAGTTTAATGCTGTGCAGCAAATTCAAGTTTGTTGCACTGATGTGATGATGTTGAATCTAATACGATAATTATTTATCAAACGAATGTGAAATAAATCTGTTGGAAAATGTACCAGGCATCTCTAATTTCAGACATTTACATATTGGTATTTGATAACCATATCAAAAAAGAGAGTTCTGCACATTGCTTTTCTAATAGAAGTGGAGGATATGAAGTTGGGGAAGACTATGCTGAAAATTAAGCTTGTGAACATCTTACCTCTCAATTTTGTTAGGATGTATGCTTATATTTTATTGAATTATAGGCTCCAACTTTGTTCTCAAGCAACCATCCAAAGGAATGAATCTGTTATTGGAAACCCTGAGGGATCCTTTATGCTCTCTGAGCTTGGTTGTTTTCTTGCAGACGTTTCATTACCCAAACTAAGGAACATTATCAATGCTAGACCTCTCATTTCATACTTGATCTACAAATATCCTCCTTTATTGGAAACCATGTGATATCTTTTCTTAGCACCCCTTGCCAAATCATAAGCAGTAAAATGTGGGCCTCAGTTGAAAAACAACAACTTGGAATTTCTAAGTATTCTGTACCTCTCCAAAAAATCAGCATCTAAATCAGCGTTGTGGTGTAGGGTCATTATTATTGACCTGTTCTCCCGTTTATACGGATTTTTGTTAAATGTTTTCCTATTGCAAAGAAAGCAAGTAATGAATTTGTCAGCCTTGCAAGGTAGTCCATACAAGAAGCAACTCAGAAGTACTAGCTCTAACTTTATTGTAAAGTTGCATTAACAGATTCTTGCAAGTCTGGAAATCCAACTCCCTCCCCCCCATCTTTATAGTCCAAAAAATCAGGGAGGATACCTTTTTATATGTTTGCCATCAACCCTCTCCCCATCACTATTCCTTCTGCAGACTCAGCTGTTGCTCATCTGACTGTTATCTAGTCTGAAGTGCTTCCTCTTGTCTCCTGAGATCATCCCCACCTTCTGTTACAAAATGATCTCAAATCCTTCCAAACTTTACATTCTGCTGGAAAATATTAATATTTTATAAATTAAGTATACATATAAGGGGTATCTACAGGAGAACGGTGTGCTTTAAACGTCCATGAGCTGTGAGCTACACAGAAGCTCTGCGTGTAGCTGTGAGCTACATTAGACATTTCAACACCATTGAGACATCCTGCCTTTTTGGAGGGAGGATAATAATAGACATTTTAATAAGAAAATTCAGTTATTTGGAGTGAAACAAAGACTTCTTATACTGTTGTAACCACAGGGAAAAGCTTATATAAAAGGGGCTTTACCTGTCACCCCAAATCCCTCCCTGAAATCTGTTTCCAAAAATGTCCCAAGAGGTATCATCTGGGATACAAACCAAACAGAAAATCGAAGCTAAGAAGCATGTTCATTTGCTGTTAGATCAACACTACAACCTAATCTTCCTTGGCTTACTTATTACTCCCCTCCTTCATTTTAATTTGTGTTACTTACTATCCATAATTGTATTTACCAAAAATAAATGTCATGGTCAGATGGTTTGCTATGAAAAATTAGCAAAAGACCAAAACCAAGGAATTTTACAAGCAGTTCACATTATGTTCTGGAAACTGAATTCCTTTTAATTTTGAACATAATCTTTTAAAACAAACAGTTGCAGCTGCTTTAAACAACATTTTACACAGAGAGCTTAGCTGATCATAATATTTCAACATTAGCATGTCATATTAAGTCTCAGCAGAAATGATTAAACCTGTTTTATAAAGTTCCATGTTGAATCCCATTGTTTTGAAAGCTTGTTTTGGCTAGCCATGCTTCTCTCAAATCTTTTGAGCGACCATACACATGAGTGCATTTCAATTCAGTATGAGGCTGCTTTAAAACTCAATCCAACACTCTATTCATTTTGGCTAAGAAATGGCTTACATTCATGGCCAAGGAAGCAAGGCTGCAAAATAATAATAATACTACACTGGCAGCAACCCATATCAACCATTAGGACCAGTCAATGGTATTTGTGACACATTTTTAAATGTTCAGTTGACTGAGTTTTATGTTTAATGAACAACAGCAACAACAACAACAACAAGCACTACAAACTAATGCCATGAAAGCGAAGATACAAAAATCCACTGACAAACTGCTGACTTTGCAACGACAAAGTTGAAACTGTTTCATACTTAATATGTGAGTGGAGCAAAATCGCACAAACTGATTACAGGGGGTAACCTCCCTGATTTTTTGGTCTGTAAAATGGGGGGAGGGGTTGGAGGGGGTTGTTTCCAACAACAATTGGCCCTGAGTCCTTGGGAGAAGGGTGGCATATAAATCCAATAAACCAAACCAATCAAACCAAACCTAAAAGGCAGTTGTCACAGAAAGAAAGGAAATTGAGTAAGGGGAGAAAGATAAGTAAATTCAATGAAATCTGTATTTAATCTATTGCCATTACTGGACAATTGTTTACAAGAACATAGGTTCTACAAATTGGTGATGTACATCGCACTAAATGTATATGTTAGTTTTATGTTTCTGACCATTGGATGTCTTCAAGTGACTCATGAATATGATAGATCAAATAAATCATGAAATGTTAACAAGCATGAAAAGTGTTTATGTGCTGTGCTAGAGAAACCTAGGAAAAAAACCCGCCCCTTTTAATGCAATTTTTATGAGTTTCTGAAAGCACTCTTGAGTCTTTCAGTTTGGCTCTAGAGCTATGTGCAAAGACTTATAAAAGTAATTATGACTGCAGTCTTGCACAGTTTCTTCAGCAAAATGAATAACTTTTGCCTAATGTAGATAGATCCTTACATCTTAACGTTAGTGTTTAGTTCTCTGAGATGCCTTGTTCCCTTGTTACTTTTTATTGTATTTTCTGAGCTCATATTAGCCTAAAATCAGTGCTAAGAAAAATGATATAAAAGCTCAGCAGTAACTCTCTCACTATGTAAAGGCACCTTCCTCAAGAAATGAACAAACCTGGCATTATTTTGTTTTCTTTCTCATTTAACTGATTTGTGACAGGTTTTCCCCAGTACACAGATTCAGCACACAGCTTTTAATAACATGCTCTGCTTGGCTGTATTTCTCCCAATAATTGCATTTTACAAGCATTTGCTACTAACAGAAGATTTTTTGTGTGTATGCGTTTACCTAATATGCACATTTGGAATGCATTTTTTAAAAGCATGGATTGCTTTGCATGAAAGAAATCAGGATATTAGCATATGACTCAGCTTCAATATATATATTGGGGAAATGAATCACAATCCATATGAATTACCCATTCCACTCTGGCCCATCCTTGCCTTTTATGCATATACCATCTGAGGTAAGATTTCTGTGCCCATTTTATACCAGCAAGATTTCCAGGAGGGAAGGAGAAAAGACAAATCAACCTATGTGCTTGTTCAAGTAATCTTTTTCAAGCTGTCTGTGAGGTGAAAATGTCCTTATCCAGTAAAATGTAGCAGCCATTTTACTGTTTGTCTTTTCCTATGCTCCAATGGACTCCATCCCATGATCCATCTTCTCTTGAGACCTTCACTATGGTGTACAAAGAGCCATTGTAGAGTGGAGTAGTTGTTGAAGTATTGATCTGGGAATGGGTGACATAGGTTCTAGTCCATCTTCAGCTATGGAAGCTCACTGAGTGGTTTTGGGCTAAACCATTTTTCTTTACGCAACCTACATCACTAGCTTCTTGTGGTGGGAAAAATTAGGAAGCGCACACCTTGTTTGCATTTTGCAAAGCTTTAGAAACCACTCTACTCTGAAGGGTTTGGGGAAAAGATGGCCTACCTGGACCTTATTCATAATGTGTGTTATTTTGGTTTATATTTATTCTTAAATCGCCTTCAAGCTGTGAGAGGTATCGAGATTAATGTAAATATATACACACACATCATACAACAATATGGGTAGGGAGGGGGTCCTTGGTGCTCTTTGAGCTTGGTTGCTTTCTTTCAGATGTTTCATTATGCAAACTAGGCATGTGCAGAAGTTTCAAAAGACCCAGAATGTCTCCCTCCCTCCCCGCCCAAGCAAGGATCATCAAGTTAAGTTGATTCTTATAACAAGTATCTTCATTTGAGATGCTCAAACATCACTGACCAAGCCCTATTTTTAGCTATTTATCTTTCTATTCATCATAATTTTCACTAAGCAGATATGACCACTTGCCAACCAGAAACTGTATATGAAGCTGGTAATTGCTAGTCCATACAAAACTCACTAAACCTTTGTGTAGAGAGGCAACATCTGTTTGGCTTTTCCCTTTTAAAATTAAGGACACTGAGTCACGTGCATTTCAGAATAGAGAGCTAGATGAATTCTAGGTGGAATGTTCTCTGTAAGCAGCATTCTCTGAGGAGGAAAACTCATCAAAATTCTTCAGTCCACAGACTCCTGTTTGGTGGCTGTGACTGTCTTTAGAAAAACATTGCCGACTTAGAAAATCATTCCCCTGAGCTATATACAGTAGCTCCTGTATGTTGTGACCTGTCATGAAAACGCAGACATGAATGATTAGCGATGAGAGGCCAACATGAGTATAGAAGCTGAGGCTGCCTTGTCTGTAGACATGCCAACACATTCTTCAGTCTTTTAGTAAGACAGCTGAAAGGCAGCTTACTTTCATTGTTTCTCGCAATCCTTTGTCTTTCTGTTCTATGTCTGGCAGGGCACCCAATTCTAGCCACAAATATATATATATATATATATATATATATATATATATATATATATATATATATATATATATATATATATATATATATAATCAGCACAATATATATATATATATATATATTATCAGCACAAATACACACACACACATACACACACACACATATATATATATACGTACATACATACACACACACACACATACATATATACATATATACATTTGCTGCAAGAATAGAACTTGTTAAGGCAGGTTGGAAAGCAGCATCTGCTCTGCAGTAACCAGCAGTGCTGATTTCATCACTGCTTCCACCTTGTTTAAATGACAATGAATATTAGATTTGGCCTATTCATATGACCTCATACATATACCAAGTTAGGTATATATTTTCATGGGTATAGATTCATATATACAGAAATATATCTATACCTCTATCTCTCTATTTCTCATCTCTCTATTATATAGATGCAGCAATTAGAGAATTATATAGAATCAGTGCTTCTAAAACTGAGTTACTGGTAAAACTTGATTGGTTTCAATATTTGGTTCATTGATAAAAATATATTTTCTGAAATAGGACTTTTTCTAGGAACAAATAGCAGAATATGCTTCCAATGGAAGAGATAAGCTTTTATTGTATGGCTGCCTTGTAGCTACGTGTGATTTGTAAAGTTAGTTGTGCTAGTAAGCTAGGAAATTAATATCCCAGGTTAATATATCTTGAGAAATTGTGGGTGCTCCATCTGGAGGTTTCTAAGAAGAGATTGGACAAGCATTTGTCCAGAATGGCATAGGATCTCCTGCTTGAAGAGGGGGCTGGACAAGAAGATCTCCAAAGTCCCTATTATTTTGTTAAGACTTATAGATTTGCTGATAGAGTGCTGAGTGCTGATAGAAGATCAGGTTTCCATAGACCAGATGACATGATGGCCTTACTAGTTCTAAACAACTGGTGAGTTTGTTTCGTTTGACCAGCTGAGAAATGGGCATCAAGATCAATTCTACCTTATTCTGCATTGTTTTGCATAGTTAAGCAGTTAAGAAAAGTACAGTATTTAGTATTGTTAACTATTGCTATATTTTATCTTTAGGACATTCTACTCTTTACGGCATCAAGTTTATTTAAAAAGTTCCTATTTCATTTCATCTTTCACACTGTGTCCTACCCATTGTTGTTTTTGAACTTCCACTGTATATGAATCTGAACCAAAATCTTTTCTGACTATTCTCCAACACATCTATTTATGCATTAATTCTGGAGACTATTTGAATAAGAAAGAAACACCTTGACAGAAGGTGAATTTTTCAGGCTGAGAAGTCAAGATAAAACTAGCTCAATCCATCAAAGCAAATATGTCTAATTGCATGTGTGCATTTTCCATTTAACACTTTAATATTATATAATTTTAATAACAAATTGCCATTAACATCAAATATTTAGCAAAACATTTTATGATTTAAATGTTCTTGTAACAACAGGATCCTATTCCAATAGCATGCTTATTAGGTTAGGGAAGGGGCAATATATCATAAGAATTCAAAAAATGATTACCTAATCCACTTAGCTGACCCCAAACAATTAAATTTAAATCAAAACACAACCAGTCATGGAGAAGGTTAAACCAGTCAGTCGTTTTTTAGACAATTTTATCCTTCTTTTTTGTTTTTATAAGTAACTCAAGGAAGAAAAATTATTACATACAAAGTATTAGTAAAAGAAGATGAGAATCTATATTTCCAATATGATTTGTGTTGATTTCTCACTGTGAGTTATTAGTAGTAATGATAAAGACATTTGACTAGGTTAGTGGCTGATTGTATTAAGTATGTGGTATTACAAATAGCCCAAATTGTACTTTATCTGTTTATCAAAAATACTCAGAAATCCATATCTATCTGCAAATATTTCCTACACTGAAATGTTGACAATAGTCCTAAATACATTTAAGATGGATTTTTGAAGGATATTTATGGCCAATAACAGCAAAGAAATATTTTAGTTTTGCAGCCAGTTAGCTTTCACTATTAATATCTGATGGTGATTGATAGGAATTATTATTTTTGTATCATGCATATGTAATTAATACAAATGAAAATCAGCTTTTACATTAATGATAAACAATAGACCAAGTATCAATACTGACATGTTTCATTTTTAAAAAAAGGTTTATTTTCAACATGAGGTAGTGTGGGGGAGGGAACCCATATAACTACACTCAGTGTTCACAGAATTATCCACTTCATTTTGCTAAATCTGTCCCCACTGCAATGTAGATGAAGTAGATAATATCACGTGACATTGCCAAAAGAAGAAACATGGGACAGATTTAGCAAACTGAAGTGGCTGTTTCAAAATAGTAGTTATAATTAGAAAATCCCAGACAATCTTAGCTAGAAAAGCATGTCTGAAATAAAAATTTTAAATAACTTTTTAACTGGGTGGAAAGCTAATTTAACTTTACTTTTTTTAACAAATAAAAAGGTAACAGTAAAATGCTCCGTTCCTTAGAATAATTTTGAATGAAAATGTGAATCTTAATAACATGTCCTGTAGAGCAGAAATTGGGCTGATAGTTAATTGACTCAGCTTTCCCAATTCAGTGCAGATACCAGGCTGTGGCAGAGACGGAGAGGAATGAGAACAAAAGTGCCCTTGAAGGTGGAAGAAGACTGAGAAAAAAGGCAATTAAAATATAGTAAAATTGAATGCTGTACGAATGAAAATCCATTCTTGCAACGGGAGAGCTTTTTCCTCTGCCCTCTGCCCTCCTTCTTCTACATCCCGCAGTGTCAAGCTCAATGTAGCTGGTAACACTTAGGAAGAAAGAACAACACAGATTTCTGAAAAGTACCTTAATTGCAGCCTGAGGTGAAGAACAAATCTCGAAAATTTTAAGAATGCTGTAAATTCCCAGCCTCTGTGATGGTGAGTCGATTAAGGTGGATTCTGTTTGAAATGCTTTCTTCCTGCTGCTCTTACTGTACATGGGCCAAGTTGCCCCTTCTGAAAGAAACTCAGTGCCTTGTCCTTTGCTTTCCTGCAATACTTAACACTCCAGTCCTCAATGGCAAAAATGTGTGACTATAAAATGACCCTGAGAGAGAGCCAGTTTGGTGTAATTCTAAAGGCGCTGGCCTAGAAAGCAGGAGAGTGGGAGTTCTAGTCCCACATTAGGGATGACAACCGGCTAAGTGACTTTGGATCAGTTACTCTCTTTCAACCAAACTCGTCTCAGACGGTTATTGTTGTTGGGGGAGTAGGAGGAGGAAGGAGCATTAGATATGTCCTGCCTTGAGTTACTTATAAAGTAATAAAGGTAGAATAAAAATCAATCAAACAAATGAACAAATAAATAAACAAGCTTTTAGGATCAGAAAGTTATTTGTTTCATGTTTAATTACATGTAATTAATATAATTGAATAATGTAATTAAAAATTACATTTTATGCTACCCATATCACTGTTACAGTGACACTGAGTGGCTTACAATATGTTAAAAGGTAAAAAAATTGCTTACAAGGCAATTACAATTAGAAGAATAGAAAAGCTAAAAACCAAAATGATGGCCAACCTATGGAATGGGGATCTTTTCTATCCCATCAGCCAACCTGCAATGTAGCACACATCTGTCTGGGCTCCAGGCCAAGCAGCAGAGCCAGGATTTTAGGGTTTCCAGAAGGTTAGGAAGGTGACAGCAGATCTCAATTTCTGGTGCACAGGCAAAATAGTTTTCAGCTGAACATAGTCACAAAGTTCCACACAACGAAGAATTCTGATGGCTCTCGCTCTCTCCTTGACCATTGAGCAGGAATTTCCAGACTTGGCTGGCTGAGGAATTCTGAGAATTGAAGACCACAAGTCTTAAAGTTGCCAAGTTTGGAAAGCATATTGTGCCCACATTTAGTTGAACATAGTTACAACTACTTCTCAGATCATCCTCTTTATCACAAAGATAGAATTGTTTCTATCTCAAATCTCCTTTGCAGAACAATCTACCACATCCACAGTTCCATTATGTTCCAAGTTAAATATATTAACTCTACAGTACTTACGTTGAAGTAAATCATAATTTAGATTCCTCCCTTCACCCAAATCATTGGTGGGTTTCAATTTATTTTACTACCGATTCGCTCGTGCGCAGGCTCACACAACTCTTATGCGCATGCTCCGTCCACCCACCACTGCCACTACTGATTCGCCTGACCCAGGACGAATTGGCAGAAACCCATCTCTGACCCAAATCGATGGTAAGAAAATGTTTTCAGAATATCTACACAATCTTTCTAGATAGGAATATAAGTTTCTTCTCATTTAAGGCTAACAGGTGATCTATACCACATTTTTGCCAGTATTACGACGTTGTTTGTCGTGTTAAATTATGTGCATGGTTTTTTTTGGGGGGGGGGGAGTTTTTATTTTCCTGAATTTTGTAATCAAAAGAGTTCTACGTGCAAAGGTGCTGAGCACATGCAAATCCCCTTGAGCCCTCAGGATTATATATGTGGAGGAGGCAATTTAAAAGAAAGAGCTGAACTATTTAATAATTTCCTTTTGAAAACCATTTACATTAGTATCGGCTTAACAGTAGTTAAGCGAAAGGATCCAGATAAACCAACAATTATTCTTAAACAGGAAATATGTTCAAAGAATATTGCTTAATGCAATGTGCAAGAAAAATATTCTGTAATCATATCCAAAGGTAACTCTAGAGAAAATTTGTATCAAAGTGGAAATTTCTAATTTATTTCTTATATGCTAATATTCAGTTGGCTGTTCTGAACAGTTCATTATCATGAAAATTAAACGCAATACAAGTAAATAATACAGTATTTGAAGAAAAATCTATCAGGGTTCATTAGATTCTTCTTTTTATTATCTGTATCAATATAATAGGATCCTTCCTTCCTTCCTTCCTTCCTTCCTTCCTTCCTTCCTTCCTTCCTTCCTTCCTTCCTTCCTTTTTAGCTTTGTATGAATTACATAAAAAAGCTTTTGAGAGCAAGCTAGTAGCTCTACATTCTCATTTTCATACAAATAGGTACTTTCTCCATTAAGTGTTAATTCCATTTAATTTGTAATGACCAGAAACACAATTTTGTTTCATTTTTGTAATTAGCTTTTGCAACAGAATATAAGAGTTGGCCCTCTAAGCAAATCAGCTGTCAATCAAGATATGCAGTTGGGTTGAGCTATTTTTTGGTATTAAGAAAAATAACAAATAGCAAATAACAACCAAAAAAATTGAAGCTAATTTCAGCAGCTTCATCTGGTTGAATTGTGTATATTTAAGTAAAGTCTTATGAACATACTTCAAATTGAATGGAAATCTCACGAGTAACAGAATTATTGTGATTCTTATTATTACATGTTATTATATTGTAAAGTTATATTATAATACATTATACCATTCATATGAGAAAAAGATTTATTTTGCATCCATTTTAATTTTTTTAAAAATTAATATAATATTTCAATAACACTGGTGGAAATACAATGTGAATACTAGTTTTGTGAATGGCCTTCTTTTCCTTGGCCTTCCATAAACTGGTGATTAGTATGACTGGAAGGGCATAGGTGCATACCTAACCCCAGCTGCTGTTCTAACTAGTTCAATGCCTTCTGCCTTTAAGTTCCTGAATACATGGTCCAAGGTTTCCTATTCTGAAATAATTTCCTGCTTTGGCTGAGTGGAGACAAGCTCTTTGTGACACATTATTTCTCCCTAAATGAGATCTTTCACGGTCTTTATGTAGCACCTCTACACCACAAAGAATCAGCATTTAGCTCATTGACCAAGGAATGCACAGTGGAATACATAAGTTGGTCATTTCACCCTTGTTCCTTCAAACACAGTAGTTCAATTTCATGTTCCCACTGAAGAAGCCAATACTTTCTTTATTGCCGACATACTGCCTTGCCATGCTAGTCTTTTAATTGGCACTATTCTTTTCCTGTTCCCCATACCTTGCTTTTAATAAGCAAGTATGGAAGTTCTGTCCATTAAAATACATGAAGGAAATAAATGCTTTCCCTCTTGTCTATTGATAAAAAGTCATAGCAATGCTGATACACAGAAATAGGCACACCATTTTTAGAATTTTAGCATTAAGATGTATAAGTACATTTCATAATTGCTTGGCCATCATTGTGTAATGAATAACTCATTTTAAGCAATTGAAAATGATTGATAAGTGAGTGGCTTATAATGTGTTGGCTTTCTATTCTTGAAAGTATAAATAAACATTGCAGGGTTTTTGTGATCACATATTATTTTAGGATTACAGAAAAAACAGGGATTTTTTAAATAATTGTTTTCATTATACACAAACCAGAAAAATGTTTTTAAGTCAGGAGAAGTTTTGTTCTGTCAGTTAACACCCATCAAAATGTTGGTTCTATGGCTGATGTTTCAACATGCCTTGAAATAGTTTTACCTATTAAAGCAGGGGTCCCCAACCCATGGGCCACAGCCCATGGAATGCATTCTGGAATGCATCAAAAATATTAATTAAAAACTAAGCCTTAATTTTAAGAATAGTACCTATAAAAGAAAACATTTGTAGTTCAGGGTTGAACTGTGGGGTCTTTGGTGCCTCCTTAACACTGATTATGTCATCTAGTTGGGTAATGTAATGTCTGCAAGAAAACAACTACCCTCAGAAAGCACCAAGGACCCAATAATTTACGAACAGTGCATTTTGTTCTTGTTGTTTCTTTTCTCTTTCAGTAATTTTTCCCTTTACACTTGTGTTTTGTTTGTGGATCTGTGAATGCATCCATTGTGATCTCTAAACCATGACCTATAAAACAGACCACTCTGGCTTGTTCAAAATTATGATTAAAATAAAAGATGGCTGATGCATATTAAGAGCATTTTTGATAAGTAGTCAGAATAACAATATTCAATTAAATAAATAAATAAAAGTAAGACTAGTTATTTCCTGAATCACAGAATATTCTTGCTGAATATCACAGTTACTTTATAGAGGAGATGGGCAGCATACAAATTTGATAAACAAACAAACAAACATAATTTTAATTTAATAGTGTAGATTGGATGTATGAATTCTAACAGGTAATTATGTATGAATTACTTATTCATTTTTCCTTAAATGTAATACAACTACATTTTTCAAATAATAGGAAATCAATATTTTTATATTGATAGCTAACTCATTTCTGTCAGGAGGTTTGAATCAAGGGTGAGCTGCTGTAGCTAAGATTCTGTATAGTTTGGGGAACCCCCAAATCCCACTCCTGGTGGCCCCGCCCTCTCCTCCCAGGAGTCCCCAAGAAGCCCATTTTGGATGCAGGTAAGTGCAGGGCATGCATAGAGGCCTGGGGAGGCTGAAAAATGAGCCTACCGGAAGTTCAGGAAGGCCAAAAGGACCTCCGGAGCCTGGGGAGGCTGTTTTCACCCTCCTAGAGGCTCAAGGAAAGCGTTTAGAGCCCGGGGAGGGTAAAAATCCTTCTCCGCCATGGTGCAGGAGGCTGACTAGGCCACACCCACCATCGCTACACCCACCCAGCAGCTGGGCAAAGAACCCCTTGCTAAAAATTTTGAGTGTATGCAAACAGTAGGTTTCTAGAGTGGGAAAAATAGTAACACATCCATAAATCATCAAGAACATTTTTCTAAATGCAAAGAAGAGAAATGTCTCAATATTTCTTTTCATATTCCACAGGACAAGCTTTATTATAACTTATTTCTTAATATTTCACAACAGGTGCCATTCCAAACTATTTCTACTGAGCCTATCTAATCCTTCTCCTCTAACCATAGAATTTACCTTAGCTCAGCTCTGATATTTGGTCTTTTCAGTGAATGCTATACTATCTGTGCTGTAACAAACTATGAAGAAAAGAGTAAATAATGAAAAGCAATTCGAGAGAGGTCCCTATGGAGACAAGGCTACAATCCAAAGATTAAAGATAATTTTAGCTTCCAGACTAGAAAGAAAAAATCTCCAGGACTTCAAAGACAGAGGTAATTGCATTAGGATTTGGAGACCATCATGATTATACTACTGTAATTTATATAATCCTTCCCATCTTAATATCAAGCCTGAGCCAGTACTGTATTAAACAGAAGCAGTCTGGGATATTTTCAATATTGTTAGATTCAGTATTCCTATCTGTGACCAGTGTCCATGTTTATGGGGATTGGTGTTAAAACAGTTTTGTGTTTAACATTCAATGGGATTTGAAAATGCCATCACATTTCAAATTTTGAATGCCTGACTGCATTAGAATAGAAGCTGAATGTATGCTCAATATTTTTACATGTATGTATGGCAAAATGAAACATGGTCCGTAGACTTTCAGGCCAAAAGTTCAGCATTCAGTCTGCATGTCTAATTTTGCTGCAGCTGATTAGACAAGAAAAGCATCGTCAGTTCCAAGAGAATTGAAATGCTGCTCTTGCGCCAAACAGATTCTGCTGCATCATAGATGAGTCAGAATATATGGAATCCATGCATGTGCAAAAATGCACACCATATATTATGAAAAGAGACATTCAAGGAAAAAGAACATATTTAGGGAAGTTGAGTACAGAAAAGGGTATGCTAAGAATATTTGTAGTTTTGAAAGGGCATTTTTAGGAAATATATAAAACTAAAATAACATTTTATAATAACTACAGTGGTAGGAGTCAAATAATTTTACAACAGGTTCTCTGCCCTAATGACCAGCTAAGTAGGCAGGGCTCTGTGGTCCTGTGACTGGGTGAGCATGGCCAACTCAACGTCACTCACGTTGATGGGCGCTTCGCCTTAGCTGTTACAATGTAATAAGGGTTAACCGCAGAGGCAGTTTCTGTAAGCAGGACAATAAAGATTAGGCTAGAAACAACACCAGATTGTTTCCTTCCTGCCTTCCTTACAGGATTAGCCCTTTAAAGTAGAAAAAAACAAAATGAGATTTCTTCCAACAACCGATTCTCTGGAACTGCTTAGAATGTTAACAATCAGTTCCCCAAATAGGTACACTGGCTGAATCCCAATGCTGCTATAGTATCTATAGATATTATCAACAATTAAGGGACAGTGGACCATATTGCCAGCTGTAATAGTCTTTCTTCTATTATTATTGTCAAAATAACGTAATATGCAAACACTTATGAGGCTGACATAGACCAGATTTATAGTGAACTGCACATTCCTACAAGGGATATTAAGATTAGTAAAAATTCCAAGATAAAGATGGGGAAAGCACAAACAAATATATTTGTATTTTATCCATTAAGGTGAAGAGAAGAATTCTGCGAGTGAATCATTTCCTGGAAGAAAACATAACCAAACATGTCAGTTAAGGAATTCATTTCATACCTTGCTATGACTCAGCCTGTCTATCAGCAAACTACTTTCTGATTGACTGCATCCTGACATTTTTGCATGTTGTCAGGCATTTGGCTCCTGTTGCTCCTACTGTGACTGAAAGAGGCAATTGGACATTTTTCTCAGGAGGAAGCAAAGCTCCTGTTGTTAAGAGTAATGATTGCCCCTTGATAAAGTTTGGAACCATTTGTGCACATTCAACAATTTAAGTCTATTATGAATTCTATGCAGATCAGTTAGTTAAATATGTTAGAAGGCCAACTGGCAAGCAGGTACATGTTACCAGCAGTATCTATTAAGGTCAAAAGCATCTTATTAATCCCACAGCCCTTTTGCTAAAAGAAGGATAAACCAGTCAAAGGAAGTCTGGCTTCATTTTTGCGAGTCTGAATATGGGTATGTTCTACCAAGTCATCTTGTCTCGGTGGTCCTTTACTGGCAGAAAGGCAGGATATAACTCCAAATATGATTCCCAATCATTAAACCAAAGACCTTCCACAAATAGTTAGTCAGTATTAATCATTTTTCAGGCTTCCAAGTGTTTTTAAGACATTGTTTTTATTCTTTGTGCAAACCTCCATGCTGAGCAGATTTTCAGGAATTTGGAGAGCAACTTTTTTTTTTAAAAAAAAAAGCAAATTGAACGAAGAGTTTAGAGAGTCCTCCAGCTTCTATATGTATAAGATTTCCTCTTATTCCAGTGAATATCTGAACAATGTCATTCTGTACAGCATCAAGAAGTATGGCCCCATGAGGTCAAAATAACCATAGCCAGGTTTTTATGAAGTTTTTGACTTCTACTTTTACTAGTCAGTTTGCAGCCTGAAAGAAAATTACACAGAATCACCATGATATGATTTTGGATAAATTATTGCTTTTACTTCCCTAGGTTGTTTTTTTATTTTATTTTATGGCAATCTTTGGAAAGGGAATTGCCAACATGTCGCGTTCTTCCAAGCAATTGGAACCAGCACAAATTTTCTATAGAGAACACACCTATTTCCTGTATGCATGTCCTCTCTAGTTGTATTTTATTTTTATTTGATTTGCTTTGGATTCTGTCCAGTAATATTTCTCAGTGGGATCTACTATTATCAAAGCGAATCATGCTTATAATCAAAAATATCTCTTTAGCTTCTAAGTGAGCCAATCATTCACGTAAATTTGTGCAAACTATTGACATAAACATGTCATTTATTAGTGGATGAATAACAAATGGTCTTTGAGTATCACAAAATGTAGGGATATTATTACCTCATTTTCCCATTGTATTTGATTGCTGTATAACCAGCCGTGTTATTTTTTTTAAATCTATTTGGAGTTTCCTTTGTCAAATGCCAAGAGATTTTGATAATCAATTAAATGTTCAGTAACAGTGCTAATAAATTGATAAACATCACAACTATAATTATCAATCCATTTCATTTGAACCAAGGCAATGTTCCAACATAAGGCTTAACTGCATGCAAACATATTCACGCTTGGATAAGGTTTGCAAGAGCTACAATGCAGATTTCCCCATGCAGATACAGTTCTTTACTCAGCATGAACAATGACCTGATTTGATATTCCAAAGTTCATTAGGCAGAGGACTAGAAAAAAACCAGGATTTCTGGAACAACCCTTCAGAGTTCTGCTTAGCCAATCAAACAAGGACTGTATTAAAGCAATTAACTAATGCTAGTTTGGAATGCTTTACTTCTTTTCAAAATTCTATTTTCTCATTTTTCATGAAAACTTTTGTTTTGCCTACAACTGACCAAGCATCTGGCTAGATAATGCAGTTTATTAGGCTGTATGCACACCATTTACTAGGGAGACATCAGCCAGGTCCAGAGGTGGGCTTCAAAAATTTTAGCAAGGGGTTCTCTGTCTGGTTGCTGGATGGGTGTGGCCATGGTTGGCATGGCCTAGTCAGCCTCCTGCACCACAACAGGGGGGAATGACATTTTTGCCCTCCCCGGGCTCTGGAGATTTTCTTCGAGCCTCTGGGACGGTGAAAACGATCTCTCTAGGCTCCAGAGGCTCTCTGAACTTCCGGTAGGCCTGTTTTTCACCCTCTCTGAGCCTCCACACCCACCCTGCACTTACCTGCATCCAAAATGGGCTACATGGGGACTTGTGGGGGGTGAAGTGGGGCAGGGTGGATGGGGCCAGCCAGGAGTGGCATTTGTCAGTTCTCTGAACTGCAAAGAATCTTAGCTAAAGGTTCTCCTGAACCCCTGTGAACGCCCAGCAGCCAGATCTAATGATCTTCCTCACAGTGGAGTAACAGAGTTTTAATGCTCCAAGTATTTACAGAAAAATGAGTTATATGTGCACATGTCTACACTGAAGCTTTCAAACTTTAGTGCATGGTCCCTAGACTAGAGCTACATTCCTGGCACTGAGCCTTCCAGTCTAAAATTCTTAAACCAAGTTAATTTACAAAGTTTAGCCAAATATTTGGCTAAGTAATATTTACAAAGCTTAGCCAAAGAACTTGGAGTCCCAAGAATTAAAGCCTTACTTTTTGGAAGGGAATAGAAAAGTTAAAAATGTCAGGGTATATAATTACAGACAATTAAAAACATTAAGGATTGACTTCTCTGAATATGGTCAGTTTATTCATTTTAGTGAAACCCAAAGCTTATTTTTTAAGAAATAGCCCCATGTGAAGCAGATCACGTGATAAGTTATTCTGTGAGTTAATTAATGCTTCCTTCTGTGCTAAATAAAATGAACACATATTCACAAACTAGCAACAATAACCTGGAACACAACACAGAGCATTACATCTATGTCCAGCCTGACAGAGGCAGATTATTTTATTATAATGCAAGTTCAAATTCAAGTTAATTATAATTCCAAGTTCAGCAGGATTCCATGTCTGAAAAAAAGTAATACAAGTCAATTTATTCCTTAGCTTCATCAATATTTTAACATTTGCTGTTAATGAAATATTTAAAAAGGTAACAGAATCTGGCAGCTTATCTTGATACTGGTGAAATGGCCTATATTAGAATATTAATGATAGATGAACAAAGCTCTCTTAATAAATTGTCCACAATCAACTTACCCGTATATACTCGAGTATAGGCCGACCCGAATATAAGCCGAGGCACCTAATTTTACCACAAAAAACTGGAAAAGTTATTGACTCGAGTATAAGCCTAGGGTGGGAAATGCAGCAGCTACCAGTAAATTTCAAAAATAAAAATAGGTACCAATAATGTTTTTGAATATTTATTTTAAAGAAAAACAGTAAACTAGCTCTGTAAGTGGAAAAGAGGGTCAATAAAAACAATATGGTATCAACAATAACTTTAAAAGTACAAAAACCTTAGCTCATTCAGCAACCAAGCTAAAACACAAGAATTAAAATCCTTCAAAACTCATACAAAGCGCTGTCTTCACTGCCATCCATAGCATTACTAATGCCACATTTCTTGAAGGCGCGTTGCACCATGTCCCCCGGAATCTCTTCCCATGCATCACGAACCCACTTTGCTATCAATTCTATGTCGGGCTTCATCAGATTTCCACCTTTTGTCAGTCGGGCTTGACCAGATGATATCCATTCATGCCACATCTTTCTCACACGGTCTTTAAAAGGTTTATTTAAACACACATCTAGCGGTTGCAATACAGATGTGTTTTCCAAGCCAGCTTTCTTTTTCCGCCATTCCCTCACTTGTTTTTCATCAACACAAAATTCCCTACTTGCAATACTGTTATTGCTTTCTTCTGCTCTTGACACAACCTTAAGTTTGAAACCAGCTTCGAATGACCTGCGTTTTTCTTTTGGTCCAGGATTACCGGTAGAAGTATTGGGATCCATTTCTAACAGGATTTTTTAAAAAAAGACTTGTTCGGGTACCGTATCTTTTGAGGCCTAATGCAGGCTGATATTACAGAAAGTGATGACATGATTGTTTGCATAGAGCAGCCTGTGTTAGGGCTCATAATATACATTCTACCAGTGTCCTGCCTGTGCCCATTAAATATACAGCCTGCCTGTGCCCATTGAATATACAACCTGCCCTGTGTCCATTAATTATACAGCCTGCCTATCTGTCTATCTAGTTATGGTCTCGCTTTCTCTCTCTCCCTCTCCCTCCCTCATCTCATTATCATCTATCTCAGTGTTCCGGCTGATGTGGCAGGGGCTGCGCGGATTGTAGCAAGGACGGCCACCGATCGCAGCCCAATTGTGCCAGGGGCTGTGCTGGCTGCAATCGGAGGTCATCCCTGCTACAATCCGCGCCGCCCGCCTCATCAGCGGAATCTAATTCAAGAGATCTTAATCTTGACAGCGTTGTTGGGATCTGCGGGTGAAATTACTTCAATCAATGGGGTAAAGTCCTTTCTCCCACCCCACCCCCAGCTCTGATGTGAGTGTAAGGAAAGTCCTCTCTTTCCCCCTCATCAGAGTTCGGGCGAGCGAAAGAAAGAACTTTACCCCACTGATTAAAGTAATTTCACCCGCAGATCCCAACAACGCTGTCAAGATTAAGATCTCTTGAATTAGATTCCGGCTGATGCGGCAGGGGCTGCGCTGGCGGGGATGGGCGGAGGGGATGGGACTTGGAGTCCTACGACTCGAGTATAAGCCGAGGCGGCTTTTTTCAGCCCAAAAAGTGGGCTGAAAAACTCGGCTTATACTCGAGTATATACGGTAGTATGTTTGTATGTGCATCCTCCTGCACCATCCTTAGTAGAATGTGTTACCAGCATGGCAAAAGTCTCCCTGAACTGCCACTAGATTTAAATAGAAGCAAGAAATAAATAAAATACAGGTAGTCCTCAACTTACAGCAGTTCAGTTAGGAACCATTCAAAGTTACAACATCACTGAAAAAAAGGAACTTATGTCTGCTTTTCCACACTTAACAACCATTGTAACATCCGCATGATCACATGATCAAAATTCAAATGCTTGTCAAGTGATTCATATTTATGTTGGCTACAGTGTCCCAGGGTCCTGTGATTCACTTTTTGTGACTCTCTGATAAGCAAAGTCAATGGGGAAGCCAGATTCCCTTAACAGTCATGTTACTAACTTAACCACCGCACTGATTCTTTTAACCAGGGCGGCAAGAAAAGTCATAAAGTGGGGCAAAATGCACTTAACAACTGTCTTGCTTAGCGACATACATTTGGGGCTCAATTGTGGTCGTAAGGAGTGGTAGGATGCTGCCAGTTTAACTGAGCGTGTGCTTTGCATGCATGTGTGCTTTGCGCGCACAGGCAGTGCTGAAAATGGAGCATTTAGAAGCTCTGCTGCTTATCTTCCAAGTCAGCAACAGTAAGTAAATAGCCAGGGGAGGTGGGAGATCAGCTCTGCCGCGCAATTGAGATGATCCAGTTCGCTCCCAGCTGTTCATCGGAGCTACCAGTTTGCTTGAACCGGTCCGAACCGTTAGAATCCCACCCCTGGTCGTAAGTCAAGGACTATCTGTATTAGAAAAACATGGCATCTATTCCTCCTGTTTTATAACTTGACAAGAGAGTAGAATAGGATTAAGGAAAGAGATCCGAGCCTCTATAGATGCTTCTTAAAGTTGTGTTTGAAAAGTAGCCTCCTGAGTTTTGCAGCAATAAAAATAAATACCTCGCTCTCCTTGTGAGTCATAAATAATCCTGGACCATAATCATGGGAAGCCTGGGAATTCTGCATTCTGAAGCCACCAAGAAAAATGTCTGCATTACTTGACATTTGTGAAATTATGTGAGGAGCCTAGGAAGCAGTTGAACAAATTTCTTTGTGAGCTTTCACAGTCACATAGGAGGGCATTAAAGAGCATGTATTTGAAGGGCAGAATGTTTACATTTTTTTTAAAGGCACATTTATTTATTCCAAGAGGCAGTAAAAGCAGACTGTTTTTGTTGTGAAGTAACTGGTTTTTATAGACTGCAGAGTGTTTTCCAACTCCCTTAGAAACCTAATTGCTTTTCCCCGCTCTTTGTTTCTAGATGACCTACTAGGCATCACTGCAGATTTCGAGTGATAGAGTGTTGAATAAAACACTGCAACTGAACAAATGAAGCAGTTCTCAAAAATTATTCCTACTATCTTTAATATTTTGCATTAGCTGTATAAAATAATATTAATAGAAATTTGTACTGAAGTTGACATAGTTAATATTGTATACATTGCCTTGTGATAGATGTTGATGTATAGTTACTATTGAATTAATTATATATGCATTACATTGTGAATATATTATTGATTCCATTGTATTAGTCAATAAGAAAAAAAGTCTTCTCTGTACTAAACAAAGCTGACTAGGTTCAGTTAAGGTTTACTTCCCAATAATAAGTGTAGGAGTGCATCCTTAAGGCAACCTGATCAAAGGGTACTCAGAACTTGTTGACTGAATTGAAATACATGAAATATGTCAGAGAAGTGTTGCTGTTTGCAACAAAACTATGTAGAACATGATGGACAGGGTGAATGTTCATTTGATTTAGAGAGCAGAAAGAGACTGCTAAAAAAACACAAATAAACAGTAAACTACTAGACTTTGGAAAAATGATTTGCTGAGACAATAAACAATACATCTAATGTCTCTCTGAAGATTCTGAAAGGGTATCCTAAGTTTGGCTTCATTAGAAGTTTTCGCTCTCTCTCTTTTAGTAGTCTATCCTGGTTGCTGTGGGAAAACATGGTATCTCAATATAATGGATAATGCTTGGTTCTTTGTGAAAAGTAAGCTCAGGAGAAGATGTCTAGAAGATGAGACCTGGAGTTGTCAACCTTCAGAAACTGTAACTAGATTGTATCTTCTGCTAACAATATGGGAGCTCTGGATCCCAAAGATTCACATTTAGGGGTGGTATTCAGCCGGCTTGGACCAGTTTGGGTGAACCTGTAGTGGCGACCTGTGGGGGGGTCCGCTCCCCCCCACCCCTGCCCCGCTCCTGCCACGGATCTATGCCTTTAGCCATGTTTTTGAAGCTGTTTGCATGCGTGCAAGCTGTATGTGAGAGCAAAGCACATGCATCATGAAGTAAGCATGCGCGCATGGGGCGAACCAGTGATAAACCTCGGTGAAACCCACCTCTGTTCACATTCCATCTTCAACTCTTAGCCATCACTTGAGGTCAGGGCCATGTTATAATTCACCCACTAGCCTACATTCAGACCCCAAGAAATAGATTTTGTTGCCAATCACCACTCTCACTTCAGTCCCTTTCACTTCACATACATGTTTTCTTCAAATGCTGATATCTGTAACATTAAAAAAACTCCTCTTTTATTATCTCATCATTAATCCCTACTAAGAAAAATAGCCACCACACTTTGTTCTATATATTAACTGTCACTCTTTATTTTGGGGGCTTTTTTTTCTTTTCATAAATTCATTTGAATTTTTTTGCTTTTAAACAGTTCTGACATCAATATGAATATTACAGCTGAGAGTTTTATAGTGACAATAATTTCTCGAGAAGATACAATTTTTGTTTTATATATTCAATTAATAATTTAATCAATGAAATTATGAATTCTAAATGAATTCTAAAGAGGACAGCAATTGCATAGTCTCTGTTTATTTATTGATAGTTTATTTTACAGCCACTACGTCTTTTCTCACTTCTTTTTTCTTTTCTTTTATGTAGTCATTTATTTTAGTCTACAAAATTTTTGAAGTAAATATATTAAAAAATGTGGCGGTTATTCCTTGGAATCTCAAAGACTACAGAAACGTTTCTTTATTGTTGTAAAATCTGAAAGCTTCTCAAAGTTCCCCCTGCCCCTTTCTTATACCAAACTTCATTGGGGTGGGTTTCCTTTGAGTTTCTTCCTTACATTTTTCCCTTTCACAGGACTAAATTGTCATTTTGCCTCCTTTAATGGCTCCTCAATGCCTTTATTAAGGTTACTCCTGCTACTTTGGCTGACAAAAATTACCTGGTTGGCTTGAAGCCATTGTATTTTAGACCTGGGGGTGTGGAGGATCAGCTAAAACTATTTGTTTTTCTTTAAAATCTTTGGGGCATTTGACTCTCAGAGTTCTTACAAGGAATAAAAACAGCTTAAGTCATTGTCCTAATCCTAATTAAATCATTGTTCTATTTATAACTCCTATAACCTTCCTCATCTGAGGTACCCTCCAATGTGTAGTCTGCAACCTGCAGAATTCCCCCAACCAAGGTAGATATTGTTGAGTAATCTTGGGAATATCTTGAAGTTCTTGGGGATTTCAGTCTTTATATCCGGAGAGTAACTAGAGTTGAGAAAGGCTGCTACACAGGCATTCCTTGACTTATTGGCCACAGCTGAATCCAAAATGTCCCTGGCTAAGCAAAACAACGGTTAAGTCACTTTATGAACTTTCTTGCCACAGTTGTTAAGTGAATCACTGCAATTGTTATTAGTAACACAGTTGTTAAATGATTCTGGCTTCTCCATTGACTTTGCTTGTCAGAAGATTGCAAAAGGTGATCACATGATCCAGGGACATTGCAGCCGTGAT
Organism: Thamnophis sirtalis; assembly: GCF_051295495.1. Taxonomy (NCBI): domain Eukaryota; kingdom Metazoa; phylum Chordata; class Lepidosauria; order Squamata; family Natricidae; genus Thamnophis; species Thamnophis sirtalis. Next base: position 44,623,091 of record NW_028261381.1, on the reverse strand, counting down.
AAATAAAGTCCTGTTGCCAAGTATCCAAATTTCAGTCCTATGATCACAGGGATGCTACAATAGTCGTAAGTATGAAAAATGGTCATGTCGCTTTTTTGCCAGTGCTGTTGTAGCAATAGCAATAGCACTTAGACTTATATACTGCTCCATAATGCTTTAAAACACTTTCTAAGGCTAAGCAGTTTACAAATGTCAATATATTGCCCCCAATAATCTGGGTCCTCATTTTACTGGCCTCAAAAGGATGGAAGGCTGTGTCAACCTTGAGCCCCATTAGGATTGAACTCTAGGCTGTGGGCAGAGTCATCTTGCAATACTGCATTCTAGTTTTTTATAGTTATTAAGCACATTACAATTATCAAGTATCAAAGCAGCTCTGGTCTAGATAATAAAAAGGAAATATCATAGCGGAGATAATTATTTCACCATGGGACGGCACTATACTGTAAAGACAAAAAACAGGACTCTCCAAACTTGGCAACATTAAGACTTCTGGACTTCAACTCCCACAATTCCTCAGCCATCATGAGAGACCCCTTGGCATAGGTCATTTTTAAGAAATCTATCATGCTGCTCAGTGTTTCATTCTGTGGTGGTTTTATAGGACAGGCATTCTATTTTTTCCCAAAAAAAATCTCGTATCAAATGCATTTTTTTTTAAAAAAGGGACAAACTTTCATTAAAAGAAAGTATTTGCTAAATGCCTAGAAATCACTCTAAACAGCATGGGGTTGCAAAAAAAAAATTCCATTATTACTCCTACAATAAAATTGTGGGAGACAGTCTTCTGATATGTGACGGGAACTGCTTTTATTATCTTCCCAGGATATTGATAAGTTTCACTTAACAAAAGCACCTTGCTGATTGCAATTGCAAAGCCATTGATTTTTCGCACTTGTCTACTCCTCCATTACTTTTGTTGCTTTTATGCTGTAAATAGAAATCCCTGTTGTGAAATAGCATTAGACAGGACAGTGATGATAAAGTCCATTGTTACTGAATGTCTCCTTTTGAAAACTTCAATTGGAAACCAGTGGCACCTGCTTGTTACTCAGTAGACTTCTAATCATCTTACCCATTGAATACAATCGATATGCCAGACTTTCGATACTGAATAAAGGTAAAGTATACTTCCCGTAGCAAAGAACAGAAAGGGATTTATAATTGCAGGACCATTAACATCATACAATTTCAACAAGAGAATGAACGATTGTATTATGGCTTTGTGCCTATTGTTCAGTAATGCCAAATGAATATTTATCATTCTTGGATTTGCCACATAGTTTTATGGGGAAAAAGCCCTCATAATAATAACATCACATTGGGAAACAAAGCTCCTTATTTTCTGCCTAACTTGCGCTTTATTTATAAAGTAAAAGAAAAGAAATATAACAATATAATTTAAAAATACAATAGAGTCATGGGCAATTAGATTTAGGGAGCTCTGTTATTATCAGTATTATTCATATGTTGTTAGGTTTATTCTAATGGAATAAATCCATGGTTGTCTAAAGCCTGGGATTCAAATACATATATTAAAATCCAGAAAAAAGCTAGAACTTTTATTTATTCAGATGTGTGTTTTTATGTTATATTCTTCATGTAGCTGTAATGTAATTAATTACCTGTAAATAAACTGAAACATTTATAAATATAGATTATCTAGCCGTAAATCTGAAAAAAAATAAAAGAAATTGAGATTTTTAACTACTTTATTACTATTACTCTATAACTGTGAGGGCAAACTTATGGCACGCGTGCCACAGGTGGCACGTGGAGTCCTCTCTGCCAGCACATGAGCCATTGCCCAGCTCAACTCCACTGTGCTGGCCAGCTGATTTTTGGGTCTCTGCTGCACATGCGGGAGACGCACGTGCTTGAACAGGGGCCAGGAGGGAGTCCCAGGAGGCTTCAGGGAGGCAAGCTAGGATCAAAAGAGGGCACGGGGGGGGGGGGAATCGCGTGCATGCTCAGGGGAGCGGGACACATTGCATTGTAGGGGCATGCAAGGACAAAAAGGTTAGCCATCTTGCTCTATAAAATACTCTAAATATTTTATCAATATTTTATAAAGCAATTATTATACAGCACAGCCTTTCTCAAATCAGATTTGATTCCTGGTGGTGACTACATGAACACACCTAAATAGTTTTTCTGGTAATAATTCAGATGTTGCTTGCTACTGGATCCTTCCTTCCTTCTCAAACCTAATATTCCTAAGTGGTCTTCCATCCAACTACAGACCTAGCCCAACTCTACTTAGTCCAGACAGTGCCACTTGCAGAGACCTACCAGAAAAAGCTATCAGGCTAAATCTACCATCAGTTCAACCATATTCAGCTTTCTTCCTGATTTGCTGTTGCTCTATCTATAAAAGTAAGTCATAGAATTAACTGGAGCATATTTAACAGACTATCTGCATGGATAATTTCTGTAAAGCCATTCTTCCTCACCATTTTTTATATTTGATATTAAATTACTACAAAGACATTTCATTAATTAATCACATCCAATCAAATTCCAGGCATAGAAACTAATTAAACTTTTTTTAGTACTAAGTAGTACTTGAAAACCATGTACAAAGAAAACAATATAATGGTTGAAGTTAGGAGTCAACAACTCTCAAGCTATGCTGTTCATTGTATAAATCTTGAGCAGGTATTTCCTAGTTTAAGAACAGGAAAAGAATGGCCAAATTTAAGAAGACTCAAAAAGCAGGAGGAAAATGTTTAGAATTTGAATCTTGGATCAGACATGAGTGAGTGTAAGTGTATGTGTGGATGTGTCATAAATGTGGATGTTTTTATTTATTTATTTGTAGAATTGGTATAGCTGCCTATCATGCCAGAAGTGACTCTGGGTGGTGTACAACCATAAAATCAAATCACAATACAAAACCAGTAACATAAAAGCAGTAATTATAAAATGTGGACAATTATTATTTAAAAAATAAAAAAAAATTAGAGTATCCAAAACAGAGAGAGGAAGTATAGTAACAACACATCATCCACAATATGGGAGCCATCTTAAAAATCACCCTAAAATATGCCAAGTATGTTTGTTTGTGTGTTTTTAATGTGTGTGTGTGTGTGTGTGTGTGTGTGTGTGTATTGCTGTGTTCTGCCTTTGGAGTATTTGTTCCTTTTACCCTGTCTGCAATAAAACAAGTAATCTAACTGTGTCGTATTTGTGAGTTTCTGCTACAAGCAGGTTCCTGAATATAGGTTTAACCATTTAGAGAGTCTCACACAGAGCAGGACAATTTTTTCTTCTGCAAGACATGAATATTGTGTAGTAAGTATCTACCTGATGCAAGGGACCTTCCATCACTTTAGAAAATGAGATCATCAACTTCAAACTGTATTCCATTTTATTTATGTATTTGTTTTTAAAAGCCCAGTGAATTCTGGAAAAGTCATGAATCCTTTTCCAAAAGACCTTTCAGTTCCAGATTGTTTAATCAAAAGAAGTAAAAAGACTGATCAGTACTGTCTATCACCTGGATGCTAAAGTCCCTCTGAAGCTGTTATCTGGGTTGTGGTGAAAGTGAGATACTTTGTACATTCTTTCCTGAAGCAATTATTTGTTAGAGCTGCACTGAAGAAATCTCAAGATCCTTTACCTTCCACCCCTTAAGAGATAAACCCACCAATGCCTTAGAGGAAAGCCAAGTCTCCCCTCAATTACTTTGAGACTAACCCAAATGTACAGATCAAAAACTGTACTTCAAAGTTTTAAAGAGCCATTGAAAACCCTGCCTCAAATCATTGCCACGGGGTAGTTAGCAAGCATAGGTTAGGAAGAGAAGCTTTGCATTTTAAAGAGAGCCTTAAGGGTTGATCCAGATGAGAGTCAACATTCAATGTTTGCTTCAAGAAAGTTGGATGTAAGGGAGCGTGTGGAATTGGGAGTGGTATAATTCTGTTATGTGTAGTCAACTTCCAAGACTTTGGGTATTTTCTAAACACCATAAACTGATTGAAAAAGCAATTCTAAAATCTAATATCCTACAGTGCTACAATAACATAGCAACAACCTGGTTTCCCAAAGTTATAGCTTTGATCTCTAAGGGCGGATTAGAACTTGCAGTATCCTAATTTCTAGCTGCAGAGAATAAAGAGGATAACTTCGACAAATCCATTAATCAGGCAATGAGTAGATAAACATTGCAGGGGTGAGGGAAGAGAGACTCAGAAGCATCTCAGGTACCCAGCTCCTGAATTCACATGAAAGTAAAACAGAGAGGAGAAGAACCACATTCAGACATTGAAAATGATGTTGCCATAGCCAATCTTAATAAAAAGTAGTTTTGCATACACCCTAACATCTATTTCTTGGTCCCGTATCCCTTGTAGGACTGACTCTATCCCAGCTCCTTGACTTCTACATCAAATGAGCTCCAAGGTTTGGAAAATGTTTGTCATCCTGAACTGACAGACCAGAAAAACTGAATCCTCAGCAACAATATGCAATTTCAAATAAAGGAATTCTGCAAGATGTAAAAGTCATACTGTACATACCCTTGAACCAATGTGATGCTGCTTTTGTTAGTTTGAAGGTTGCAGTGCAACTCAAACCCATATGACAGAAACATCCATATACAAGATTTCTCAAATTATAATGTCCATCCAATTTAGCTAAGACAGGGGTGTCAAATTCACGGCCTCCGGGCCAAATGCATCACATGCTGGCCATGCCTACATCCGGTTTAGCGAAGGGGGAAAAAGTAGTGATACATCATGTGATGATGCTGTGATGACATCAGTTTGACACCCCTGACTAAGAACATCAATGCTGGTTTCCAACAATCTACTACAAGAGAGAACCAAACATTAAAACAACTAAACAGCATTTGGTGTCACCAACAGTATTTAGTTAACACTGCTGAAAAGTTTCATGCAGTCTATTTGGGATACTTTCCTTTTAAATGCTGTCTGTTTATACATTTTATCAACAAGTAACTACTAACTAGCAACACAAAACATGCTATAGTGACATGAACACAAACTTTCTGGTAGGCTCAAATGCCATATTTACTTCCATAACTTTACTGCCAACACTACTAAAGGCCCCAAATTTTGCCAGAGTATGTATCAGAGAATCATTTATGTACTATTTTCCATCATTTGCAGCAGTAGCCCAATGCAATGTACTTTGGACAAATTATAACTCTGTTAAACAGGGGAGAGGGGGAATCATAATAATATCTGATGTTGGATATGGCAATATTACAAAACCTTCAGGAGGACATTTCTTTTGAAGATCGGCGGAAAGACGAGAGCCAGGACTGCCAAACAAGAGGTTTGTTTTACACAAACTATTTACAGGCGATTCAGCACCATCCCTGCTTGACAGCTATTTAAACGAGCTGTCAGAGCAGGGATAACCAATGGGAGCGCTTCAGGCGTCTAGCAACTGATGATGCTGTGCCTGAACCAATCAGGGTGCCTCTAGTGGCTAGCAACAGGCGATGCTGCACCCCAGCCAATCAGGGCGCAGCCTGGCTTGTTGCTAGCTGCTAGGTCATATGTCGAGGACTTTCCGAGTCCTCAACACCCCTTCCCCCTGAGTGAGAGTGCATCCTCAGCATTGAAGCATGCGTAGTCGGCGAGATAGGCGGGGCGATGCCGGACCCGCCCAGAACGCCTCAGTTCTACAGGAGTCGTCAGAGGAGTGAGTCCTGCTCATTTTAGCTCCTCCCTGAAGGGAGTGGAGCTCCAAGCGGCGCCATCTTGGGATGGCCCAGAAGGCAGGCTCAACTCAACAGGTAGGGTGGAGTCACCAAGCTGGGAGGCAGCGACTGGTGATGCATTATTGCGGTAACTGGGAAACTGGGCTGGATCGGTTTGAGTTTGAGACGGGGACGTCGGCCAACAGGGGGCATCCGGATAGGTGTGGCCTGCCTGGGAAAAGGCCCTTGCGTGGGAACCTGGGTCGGAAAACTCAGATTGAGGCATGGAACTGGCAGGTGGAAATCCTGCAATGTTGGAGTAGGAGAGGCCTGCCTGGGGAAAGGCTTCAAACTGGAAACTTTGGACCGGCTGGCAGGCAGCTGTGTCATGGGCCCCCTGGATCAGATGGGACACAGGTCTCAGTGGAGAGACGCTTCCTTAACTGATCCACATGGCGCCTCCACTCGGATCCATCGGCCAGTCCGACCCTGTAGGAACAGGGGCCGGTTATGGACAGAATAGAGGAAGCCACCCATTTAGCGTCCCATGAGTACGATCGGGCCCAGACCAAATCCCCCACCAGGAAGGAGCGGGACGGGGAAATCCCCAGGTTGCACGGCTGCTCCCCTGAATAGAGCGGATGAAGCCTATCCAGGGGGGTCCGCGGGGCTTTTGTTGCTTGTTGGGCAGGGGGTGGAGTGTTGGCTTAGCAGGTAAGCCGCTACCCTCACCGGCCAATCGCCCCGGTCCATCCAGCCAAGCGCCTCCTTGGCCGAACGGACCATGCACTCCACATGGCCATTGCAGGCCGGATGGTACGGGGCGGTGGACGGTGCACAGCTAGGAATTCCTGGAAGGTGGTGGAGGCGAATTGGGGCCCGTTGTCCGAGACCAGGATGTCCGGCAACCTGTGGGTTGCGAACAGCTGGCGCAGGGCCCTGACCGTACTCTCAGCAGAGGTGGAGGTCATGAGGACTAGCTCCACCCAGCGAGAGTAGGCATCCACCACAATCAGGAAGGTGTGACCATGAAAGGGGCCATCAAAATCTACATGAATGCGAGACTACAGGCCTCTCGGAGTCTCCCACTAGCGAGTAGGCGCCGCTGGGGGGTTGGGACGGGGGAGCTGACAGGCAGAACAGCGGCCGACTCAGGCCGCTATCTCAGCGTCCAGCAAAGGCCACCAGACATAGCTGCGCGCCAACGCCTTCATGCGCGCTATGCCCAGGTGGTCCTTGTGGAGCAGAGACAGGACCTGGGAACGCAGAACGGGAGGGACCACCACCCAGTCCCCCCAAATCAGGCACCCATTATGGAGGGATAGTTCAGCCTGACGGGTCTTAAAAGGCCGGAAGCTGTCAGCCACCTTCCCCAGAGGCCACCCACGGAGGACCCAGGAGCAGACCTGAGCCAAAACCGGGTCGGCCTTAGTGTGGGCCGCCACGTCAGCGGCAGTGAGGGGGAGGCTGGAGGAGGCAATTAAAAGAACGGACAGGGCCAGCACAGGGGCCAGATTGGAGACAGGCAGGGGGCAGCGGCTAATGGCATCAGCATGCCCTAGGTGCTTGCCCAGATGGTAGAGCAGCGTATAAGAATACGATGCTGCACCCCAGCCAATCAGGGCGCAGCCTGGCTTGTTGCTAGCCGCCAGGTCATATGTCGAGGACTTTCCGAGTCGTCAACAATTTCAGTTGCCCAGAATACTATGCCCACCTTAATAAGAGGAGTTATAAAGATTGGCTTTACCATGAGTCAATTGAGCTGGGTTTTATCTTTTAAAATAATTTCCCACGGATTACATCAGGATCAAGGTTTCTAAAACATTAAAGAGAGAACAAATGGATAGTTCCTTAGTCTATCTGTACTATACTTAACTATCACTTCACTACTATAGTAGTTGTTCTTTTGCCTTCAACATCTGCTTTCACCATGTTCCCTTCTCATCTGCTTTTCTACACATACATATAATACACCTTTTCAGGAATACATTCAGTGGATTTCTTTAAATTACCATATCTTAGCAACCAGTCCAAATTTGTTCCAATGAAGTCAATCTATGATTAGATAAATAGTGCTATTCTTCAAAGCGTATATGAGAAAGCTATCCAAATTATCTGCATTTTAAGCTTTTGTCTAGAAAAGGAGAAATAATGTACTTTAAGCAATGTAGCTGAAATTGTTCAAAGTTTTATTCTATCCTTGAGGAATCAATCTTTTATTTTATTTTATTTTTAATGGCTTATTGTACAAATTCCTTTTATTTAGGCAAGTCATGTTCCTTGTAAGATTAAGAGAAAAAGCAACTATTGAATGGTCCATAAATTATATGCCTTAAAACCTATCTCAGATATACCTACGCAAACCTAAAAGTCAGAACACACAGTATGTATGTTTAGAGGCTAAATATCCATTTAAAGTAGAAAGTTTGTTGACTGTAACTGATAGGTCAGTTGATAAGAAAGAGATAAATACTGCATTAAAATTGAATCACGGGCACTTATTTTTACACCTTTAAATCTGTAGTAGCTCCATATTGTGATGTTCAAGTCATTTACATGAATGATTATGAGTCTTGTCCTTAAACAGTTGCCCATTGCCCTAAAGAAAATGTTTATGACCTGAGTGGAATAATTATATTCTCCTATTAAATATCACTCCTTCAGGCCTAGTTATTGTTGAGTGCAAATGTCCCACTTTATATGCAAATAAAAAGCACCAAGAGTCAAATAAAAAGTTCTGCACACATCTACTGACAAATTATCTTATTATATTGTGCATTAACAGACAGAGCATCTTGTGGGATGAAATGTTAATAGAGTTCAACAGGAGCCTTCAGACTGCCTCGCTCATATGAAATCCCCACTTTTATTCAAGGACTATAGAAATCATTGGTGTACGAAAGTGGTTTAAGCCCCACCAAATCAAATAGTTATCAGCTTCCACTGCTTTCAGTGACCTCTCTGGATCACTAACTACACAAGGTTTTAGAAAGGGAGTAAACTGGCTCTACTATTACTGAATGGGGGTTCTACAAATGTTTTATGTCTTTCCCAGCAAATGTTATTGATAAGTAGATAAAAAGGTGGGTTGTTTTCTTTCAATTGTCATCTCTTCTGAATTTTCTTTCTTTTTTTTAAAGTGATTGCTTCAGAAAGGAGACCTCAGAAATATTGTCCCAGGATTCAGGTCAGGTAACAACTAATGAACTCAAGAAAGCTGGAAAGACAGGAGTGATTAGGGAGCTGACCAAGAACTAGCCAGTTTTCCAAGATTCCTTAAAAAAATATTCTTCCCAATTGCAAAACCAAGGAATTCCTTCCAGCTATGTATTTTGTTGTGGACTGGTATCCAAAGGGATTTTTCAAATTCAAAGGTGTAAAATCATCTCCTTAAATTGATATTTCTTTTGGAAACCGAAGCTTAAATCTAGTCATTTTCTGTAACCATTTTCTATCAACCCTCATTAGTTTGAAGGCAGGTGCTTTCTTGTTATTATGAGAAAACAAAGCATCAGAGTGAATCTTCATAATTATGAGATTTTCAACATCACTTTTAAAAAAATGATAGTCTCCAGTTAACTGTTTTCTCATTTCAGGTTTTTTTTTAAAGTGCTGTTGGGGAAGTTAAACTGTTCTTCTAACTATCTGTGAGCTGAAAGTGCACCAATTAACTTCAAATGGGTTTAGATAGTTTCAGCAAATTGAGGTTTTATCTAAAGTTCCATTTCTGAGATAGCCAAATCACAGATGAATCCTGTAAGAAGAAGGAATAGAGTGCGAAATGCTATTGAAAAGTGTGTCAAATTGAGTTGCTGAGTGATTTGCAGCCTAGCTTCCTTTTCCATGACAAAGCAAGAGATTTTGTCTTGACTAGATCTGGACATCGCTTGTGCTATAACAAGCAATTTGGCAATTTGTATAGGATTAAATAGCAAAGAAAATGATGCAAGGATTTAAACATTGACAGTTTCCCTACAGTACTCCACAATGCATTTTAGAAAAAGTCTTAGTTCGTAAATACCATACGGTCATAATGACAGGTTTTCATTACCACCATCTTCTTTACTTCATTTTCTGTAAATATAGCCAGGTAATCCTTACGTAGAGGCCACAACTGAGACTAGTAATTTAGTCATTAAGCGAAGCAGCTGATAAGTGAAATTGTGACTGAGCTTATGGTCTTATTCAATTTTTCTTTGCTTTACAGACCTGTGAATGTCATAAAAGTGAAGATTTCACAGGTGCAAAGATCCAGGACCACTTGTTAAGTTGAAGTGCGGAAGATTTATTCAAACCTATAAACAAGAATCTGATCGACTACATTTCAACACAAAATTGGTGCAAAATAAGTGTCAAAATTCAGGAAAGGTTGGACTTGGGCCACTTGTAGAAATATAAGGACTCTAGGCTAATGACACATCTAATTCCACCCTCTAGCTCAGCCTGCTCATCTCTTACAGGACTGGTTGTAAAATTAGTTTTTCAACACTGTTGTAACTGTGAACGATTAGTAAACAATTTGTAAATGAGGACTACCTATAAGCATGTTACTTAAGAGCTAAAGGTTTTTTTTTACTGCTACTGTCCATTTCCATCAGAAATCAGCAGGTCTGCTGGTTACCATCTATTACAGTAATGGCTAATCTTTTTATCCTTGCGTGCCCAAAGCATGTGCACGAGTGACAGCACACCTGTCCATGCCCGCACCCATAATGCATGTGTGCCATAGGTTCGCCATCACAGATCTATTAGCTTTAGATGCAGTTTAGCCAGATGAACTGGGGATTACTTGGAAGAAGAAAAACATTTTGTAAACATAATCACAAAATGGCTCATATGTATTCACTAAATGAATAATAGTAAAGCTGGGCTATATTCACACGTGTGAGATGTTTAGAGGTGTCTTCTCTATCTCTAATAAGACAATTGCATGACCCATCTCTTTTGTGAATCAACTAAAATTATACATTTTTTTCAGAATCTAAGGTTCCAATATGTACAAGGTTCCTATTAATGTATGTGTTTTCCTCCCATAATAACAGAATATCTCCTTCACAGATTTTATTCAGGCATCCACAGTAGAAATGCTTCCCAAGAGATCCTGTTAGGGTAGAAGAGAAGAATTCTGCTGTCAAGTTTCAGCTTACTATCTCCAATCTCCACTTACTCCAGTAGTAAAAATAGGGAAAGACAAATTAAATGAACAACTAAAACAACTATCTAGATGATAAAATGCTATTAGATGGTCCCCTTGTGAGATGTGGCATGTGTTGTGAAAGGATGATCTTTTTTTAAAAAATAGTTGTCTTTAGCAATGAATTTATCTCTAAGGTCTCTGGGATGGAAATGTCTTCATTCTCTTGTTAACGGTCCTTGATAGACAGGAAGCTGACTCTCCATTTTTTTTAGATAATAGAAGACTGTGCAGGTGTTATAACCTTAGGGGTTTTGTTTTGTTTTCTTAACTCCCAAACTGACATCCTATTTTCCCTGGAACAGAAAAGACCTCAGCAAAAATGATTATATGGAATATTAAAAAGAGCATCTTCCTCAAACCTGCCAACTTATACTTGAAAATAAAAAAGAAAACAGTTCAAGTTAAGAATGGCCTATGGCATTCCTTCTCTGAAGAAGCATGATTGGCCCTTAAACTGTCAATCTCTTGATGGTAATTGGTTGACTCATAGCTGTGGAATGCATCCTGGCATTTATCATTTTCCATGCTATGACTGAATATTTAATTTGTTTTGTATTAATCACTTTTATTGGGTTGTGCACTCTTTTGGTTTCTTTAGGAAGAAAGTATGAAAGTGGAATAAGCATTATCAGACAAAAGAAAGCAACAATTCTTTTCATGCTGTCATTGTGTGTATTAACATATCACATAGTTCACTAAGAATATTAGAAGGCACAATCAGCCCTGCTTTCCTTATAGTTCTAAATGTTTTAATACCAATGATTTCACACCCAGTGATTTTGCTTTGGCTGAATAATTGAGAATGTGTATATTGCATGTATCAAATATTTATAATACATAAAACAGGTGAGAAATAAAACAGCATTCTCACAATTTATCTATAATTTCTTAATTATAGTCTCCTCCTCCTTCTTTCTTCTTCTTCTTCCTTCATCTTCTTCTTCTTCTTCTCCTTCTCCTTCTTCTTGCCTCCTCCTCCTCTTCCTTCATCTTCATCACCTTCTCTTTACATAATACGTCACCTATCTAAGTAGATCTCATGCTATAATTCTTGGCTTCAAGTTGTGCAGACACAACAGAAAATTCCCACTGCTGACTTTTGGAGAGCAAAGAGAATTCACCTTTCTAATTTGTTCCTAGAATATTTTTCTAGGTACTGATAAAGTTTATTAAGTTCATTTCAATTTTCATCTAAAAGCAGTAAGTATCTTTTGTCCAGAAAGATTATTTTGTGATATCTTATATTAGTGAAAAATAAGGAAAGACAGGGAAGTTAAACACCTTTTAATCAACTTTGGAATGGTACAAATGTATATTAATCTTATCTGAATACTACCTAGTTTGCAACTCACTTTTTAGGGTAACATTTATGAAGCAATTCTTTTGAATCAGAAGAGCAACAAAAGAGCCTGGTTTCATTGCCTCGGTTCCTTTTGCAACCCAAAACATTTTTAAAATGTGTATATAATCTTGGAAGGGAATGCTTCTAAAATTGTTCAGATGTTCTGTTAAAATGCATGTTGATTTTGATTTTTCTCTAATTGTAATAGAAGTTGGATATGCAATCCTCATCCACTAAAACAGTTCATTGTTTTTTGTTGTGACTCAGCAGACGTCTTCTGTGAGTCTTTTCAGGATGTAAGGTCAACGATGCAGCTGGGGCTCGTTAGTGGGGTTCTGGTGATAAAAGAACGGATAGTGCCATGCCTGGTTGCAGGAGTCAACGTTCGTTCCTTGGTTCGTTCAACATTGATTGATCATCAGTCGTGGTTTATGTAAGATACACTTGGAAAAGTGCTTTGTTTTCTGTAATCCTGATTCGTCGAAACTTTGGAAGAAGTGCTTTGCTTTTGTTTTGTTCAAACGTAAGAAAGATTTGTTTTTCATTCTGTTATCTAGTCAGAGACTGTATTTATGTTATTTTTGGGCTCGCAGCCAGTTTGAGCCGAGAACTGATAAAGAAAGTTCCTTTTAAGTTTGCCTGCTTGCCATTTGTTAACGAGCTGAGAAGGGGGGACAGAACAGTTTTTAATGAAAATAATAAAGATACAGCAGGCTTCAGTTTTTACTACAGTAGCTGAACTGATTGACATGTGTGCTTGCTCTGGTTCAAAATACAAGGGATTGACTGGCGTGTGTTGGATGAAGAGTGAACTGGAAATTTCCTATAGTATGAAACAATACCTAACCATACCTAACCATTTATATCTATGAATTAAATATCTATGAATCCCATCTGAACAATTTCCTAATCCATACAAGCCAATCTTCTACTTCTGCCTTCACTAAACTGATGATCTTGAATACTATCATGGGCATGTAAGTAAAATGGAAGCCAAAAATGTCCAGATCATGTTCATATTTCATCTTAACATTTGTCTTGACCTCAGGAACAGACCTCATTACCTTTTTTCAGAGCATCTTAAATTTTACTCTAACCTCTGTCTATCTATCTGTCATCTATTAGCTTGCTTAGATATCATTATGAGTATCCTGAAATGTAAAAGATTTGTTTTAAAAATACATTGAAACAGATGGACAAGAGTAGCATGCGGTGAATCATTTCTTGCACTAGCTTTATATTTTAGACCTAAAACTTTTAAAAGTACAATCACAATAAAAGGAGAAAACCTCATAGAAAACTGCTAAATTAAAATGATATTTACCTTTCATCATTTTTAATGGACCTAACTTATTCCTTTTTTCCTAGATATCTACACTTTATGGAAAAACAGATAGCTAGGGACAATATATGTACAGAGACTGCTCATACAAGTTTCCCAGTGTTGTGCAGTGGTTCAGGTGCTGGCCTAGAAACCAGGACACTGTGAGTTCTAGTCCCATTTTAGGCAAGAAAGTCGGCTGGCTGTCATTCTCTCTCAGCCCAACCCATCTCATCACACTGTTGTATGAAAAATAGAAGAAATGAATATGTTTACTCCCTTAAGTTATTTATAAAATTAATAAAAGTAGGATTAAAAACAATATAATATATGAATGTTTTTTTTAAAAAAATCAATCTAGAAGCATGACACACGCCCACCACACTGATAAAGCTGAAGGCAAACAAAAATAAAATGCATGAAAGTAAATTATTCCTAGACCTGATCCTGGGCAAGTATAGAGGATTCCCCCTCCCACCCAGCAAGTAATGATATGCAAAATAGACTCTCTTGTGAGCAAAGAGACTTAATTCGGAAGATCAACTAGTATTCATCTTAGAATATTTCCACTCTAAAAAATTGCATAGAAATTGCATCGTTACGCAAACTCATTATTTAGGAAAGTCATTTGTTAAAGACAGTTGCCTCTTTTCTTTTTTCTTCTTTTTTCCCCCTTCCTTCCACCCTCCCTTTCCTCCCTTCCTTCCTTCCTTTCTTTAAAAATTGAATATTGGACAACATTGTGTCCAAAATGCATACTTTAAGGAAATTTCCTTCCTTCCTTCCTGATCAATCCTTGACTCTTTTCAATCCCAATGTAGACTAAATTAAAACTAATTTAATTTTCTAATCCCATATAATATGGCTGAAGAGGACCCTTGAAGACCACAGTGCTTCTCACCACCTTATGGTGCCCACTCTATTCCTCTTTTCATTCCCCTCTTCCTTCTCTACTTGAGAAGGAACAGGAGAAAGAGAAGGATTTTTAGATGCTAAGTGGATTGAGGAGGGATTTAGGAAGAGGGAGTTATATGTGCTGCATACATGAATGGAAAAGAGAAATGAAGTATCTTTAAGTCTAATCATCAGAGAGGAGAGGGGAAAGGATACTCTGTAGTGACCAAGATCCTCAGAAAGTCAGGACTACAGATTTGACATCAGCAAGGGAGACACAGCTGGACTACCCTTATTCCTTTCTCCCCCTTGCTTTAGTGGCTGGATCCTTGTGATGTTCAGTGTCTTGAGTTCTCACAATACCTTCAAGGTGTTGATGGGGTTTAGCATCATTTGGGAAGACCAGCACGTAAGACATTTACCTTAGTTCTCAGAGACCTCTGCTTATGCCTTCTCAAAGAAGTTCCAAGGAAGCCACATTGCTGGTGGTCTGCCTTTGTCTTGGAAGCTCACAAGTCATACAGTTAACAATGCAATAAGGTTGCTCATTATTCATCTTAACCAGAGCAAACGGTAACCATTTGGAGGTATGGGAATAGGAATATTCCTGTCCTCCAAATATTAAAAATATGGGTCCTGACTGGAGAATATAGAAATACATTACAGCACTGACAAACTGTAATGACTCACCCAGATCGTTCCCCAGATATTTCTCCAGATGTCACCTTGGAGGAAGATGAATGTCTGGAGAAGAGTTGGTTAATGGCTCCAAGCAGCTATCTGGGGGGGGATTTGGATCAAGTATGGATGCAGCCGGACAGCCCTGAGGCTTCAGGTGGAGGAAACATGCAGCTGCAATCAGTCAGTCAGTGATGATGATGAGGAACTGCCTTCTGCACTGATCCAATAACAGCCTTCACTCTAATATTCTTCTGGAAGGTGCTGAAGACCTGATTCTGCCAGTGGGCTTGGGGAACACAGAGCAAGATGTAGCCCATTAAATGGCTCGTGTGATCGGCTGTCATGGGGGCGGGAGGTGGGTGGGGTGGTTTTAATATACTAATTTAGTTTTTGAATATTAGTTTTACTGTTTTTAGATGTTTTTATATTCTGTAAGCCACCTTGAGTTGCCATCGACGAATAGGCAGCAATATAAAGTTATTAATAAATAAATAAAATAAAATAAAAACATAGGGCAGAGAAAAGGCAGGAGCAGAGAAGGTCAACCAGATTACTCATGAAGAGAAAGCCTCACCCTTTTTGATGGGCTGTGCTAGAAGCTGGCTATTTAGCACAGAAGACAAATGGAAATGATGCTGGGAATAACATGCTTGTGTGTTTCTTGGTTGTTGTGATCCCTGCCTTGCTTGGTTTGTTACTGTGCTTTAACTTTGGATCATGCCTTGTGAACTCTCTTGTATTGTGGATTTAATTTTGCCTGGGAAACTTTCAAGTGCCTTGTGGACTCCTTGGCCATTGGTCTGCTTGTAGCTAGACTTACTTGAGACAGTTCTGGATTTTTGGTGAAGGGAGTTGTGGGGGAATGTAAATAAACCTACTAAACCACAGTGAGATGTTTGTGTGTGTGTGTGTGTGTGTATCTATGTGTGTCTGTGTGTGTGAGAGAGGGGGTGACAGTACACAAACATGTTTTAAAGGGCTGTAGAACTGCTTATGAACTTCAATGAATCTCAACAAAATGTCCACATTGTTTCACTTCTGTCTGCTATAGGGACTTCAGCCTTGTCCTAGAGCTCATATTATGTCAGAAAACTGAATGGCCTCTCTCCTGCAGGGCTGTGGCCAGATAATTCAAGTATGACTTTCAGCAAATCCTCAAGTACAAACCAATTGTTCCTAAGTTGCCTTAGAGTTCCCCAAGGAACACAGGGGAAGCCAACCAAGTGCATGTTAAGATAAAGGCTTTCCATGTGCATTGTCAGGAATTCCACAATACAATGGGATTCAGATTTGGCTATTTTGTGCTGAAAATCTTCCAAGCACAGGGTATTAGTCAACATCATGAGTAATCCTGGAGCTATACAATCTGGCGTTGTGGTGGTAAAACCAGTGCTGGGAAAAGAGACATATAAACAGACATTTCCTATACATTATTTGATTTTATTTAAGTGTTAGTCATAAAGTATTATCACAACAACATGTCCTTTCCATAGGACCATAGGGATTCATCTTTTGCAAGGATTACATTAATTGCATTCCTTTGGAACTGCAGTAAAAGAGAAGATGCAATTGTGAAGGAAACCAAAAAAGAAATGTTAGTCTGATGGCTGTGCTCCTTTTTTCTTAACTCAACTGTAGATAATAAATAATATCAGCTACAAAAACTATAATAAACTGTAATATCCTTTCCTTCTTTACAAATAGAGGATGAGTGCCATGTCTTTTTCCAAGAGGCTGATTTCATTGATTTTGACTGAGGAGGACGCAATCTATACAAATGTGTACTTCATGCCTTTTTCTAGTCTCCTACCTATAGCTAAGAACAAAATATTGCATAGAAAGCAGCCCTGAATTATTACTTTGCTTCAAGAGAACATAGGAAATAGGAAACCCATCCATGATTCATTTCAATAGTGTTGCAAGATTTTGTTCAAAGGAATTTTAATTTGTAAAATTAAAGATTCTATTAAGTATAATGAATTTCACCAGCGTATCTTTAGAATAGTGTTTCAAATCTACTATGGGCTGATGTAAACACATTTAACTGATGAACAGTAATAATGAGATGCCTCCTTATAATGTACAGGACTTGATTAACCCAACTATAAAAATACTATTGCTGTGTATTTTAATTAAGAAGTCTAAATTGATTTTTTTTTCTTTTTTGTCAAACCTGAATAAATCATCTCACAACTCTTCGAACATTTTTTGCTTAATGGGCTTGAATAGCATGGCAGAACTTTTCCATCACCAGGTTTATTGATTTTACTTCCTCTTCTAAAACATTTTTCCCTGGACAGCCAAGTCTGTGGATTAGCACTACAAGAAACAAAGAAATTGACAGGAAAAAGGGGAATTTTTTGATCCCATTTGGCATCCAAATTGGCTCCAATTTCAGATCAATCGTTTTCCTTATGTCCCAAAAGGCAGCTGGACTTTCTTTGTTTTTTGCTTGAAGACATTTCACTTCTTGCCCAATAAATTTCTTCAGTTCTGAATGAATGGTAGAGAATGGAAGGATTTATATTCCTTGCAGTCATCTGGTTGTTAGCACTCCTTCTGAGAATGATCAAGGTCACTTGGAGGTTTATCTGTAAATGGGTGTGGAACCTTCTTGGAACTGCTGAAAGGACTGTGTTGTAAACAGGAGATAGGTGGTGACGTATCCCACTCGCTCTGTTGAGAGAGGGTTGTTCAGTTTTAACATAGATGGCCTCTTTGACCTCTGTTTCAAACCAGTGGTCCTCTCTGTCCAGAATGTGGACTTTGCTGTCTTCAAAGGAGTGACCTTTGTCTTTCAAATGCTGAATCGTGTCCCTGATGGGTTTGTTCTCCTATGTTGTGCCATCCATTTGTGAAGTAGTTTATTTTGTGAAGTGGTTCTTTTTCCTTAGGGGGTCAACAACACTTCTAGTCAAATGATTCACTCACCCTGTTTAAGGATATGAAAGAATGAATGTGCAGGTTGCACATACACATTCTAAAAGTTAATCGAATGGAGTCTTTTCAAACAGAGCCTTTCTTGATTATATTTTATCATTTTTATCCTGAAGACATCTGATAGCTTGTACTGAATGTGGCAATGTTATTTTCAGTGGAAAAACAATCTGACAGTTTCTTAGCAGGAGACAGATTTTTTCCTTCTTTCAAACATGTTTGTAGAATAACAGCCTTAAGTATTTCCACTGACAGATTACATCTTCTATTTTCTGTACTTGCTAGTAGACTGGAAGCACATTATGATTGTGGGGGGGAAACCCACTTATCAGACATGAGTGTGGTTACTTGGGTGCATTTTTATTTCTTTCAAGGCATGCATAGGCCATGATCTTTATAAGAAATGCTGATTAGGCAAAAAGGGTGCAAAGGGGTTGCAAACGTTTGCTTTCTGTGCTCTATCTATTCCAACAGCTGTCTTAGGCTGCTTTTCCATTTAGTTCCTTGCCTTATTCCTTAAACACAAAATCTAATATTCTGGGAAGTCCTCAACTTTGTTAATCTCTTATGCAACTGAAAAGATCAGTTTGTCATTGGAAGGTCTTATGGTTTATGATTTCTTGCAGTTAAATATGCTGAGTATTCATCAGCCCCTTTAGTGTCAATCTTGAAGATTTTAATCGTGCTCATGACTTTGTTCTCTTTTAGTTTTCTCCACTTTGCAAAGTTACAATGATTTCACATGTAAGACCTCATATACATAGTCATAAGATCTTCTCGTTAACTCTCTCATCTTTCATATTACATTATCCTATTGGTGTCGATGAATATTACTTTGTTGTTTATACATACACTGAGACCTTATGCACTGGAGACAAATTCTCAATCACACTTGACCAATAAAAATATTCTATAGGTCAGTGGTGGCGAATCTTTTTGACACCAAGTGCCATAAAGGGAATGGGCATGCGGGCACATGGGTGCGCTCGTCTGGGCCGCAACCCAGAAGAGGAGCTGCCCAGGGGGCATGCGCACACTGGAAAATGAACTTTTGGTTTCTGGCATATGCATGCGCACCAGCCAGCTAGTCTTCCAGTTACTGGAATGCATGCACAACTGACGATAAGCTGGATGGCGCGCATGTTCATGCTGGAAAATGGAAGATCAGCTTTTCCAGTTTCCGGCATTGCCGCATGCATGAAGGCCAGCTGATCATTGTGCACACATGCATGCCAGAAACCCAGAAGAGGAATGGACGAAGCCACGTGTGCCAGGCGACATGGCTCCACGTGCCACTTCAAGCACGCGTACCATAGATTCGCCATCATGCTATAGGTCGAAATAGAAAGTAAAAAAATGTTTATTTTAAGCCACTCTATTGGATAAGAATCAAATAACATCACTCGAGAACTAGAAAAAAGTAGGGTGGTTGGGCTACCTACTCCAACAAAGTTAAGTTGTGCAAATGTCTTATAAAACACTCTCTTGTGAAACTCTTTGGTTTAAGAGTTCATGTCAGTAACTCTCTCAGCTATTATTCCAGACAATAAGAATTACCACTCTCACTGACCTGAATAGCTTCATGGTATGGGTTTCTACCTGAAAGATCAATCCAAAGGCAAAGAAATAGGTCCATTTCTTTCACATAGAAAGAAGCCTATTTTAAGATTCTTGCAACTTCTCCAAAAGCACATTTCTCTTTTTTTCTCTTCAATAAATCAAACTCATTCTCGAAAAGGAAACAAATCAAGCACATAAACAATATTAAGAGAACTGAAACCTGTACTTCAAGTTGTTCTTGCCCATAACTTGCACTGCCTTTTTTTCATACATTTAAAAAAAACATAGTTCACATGATAAAAAATAGACTGAACTCTCAATAATTTACAAAACTTTCTTCTGATGGTGCAATTGTGAGGAATGAAGAGAACAATGTGTTCTTCCTTATCAAGGAGATGAATAAGCATGAAATGCATGACACCTAAAAGTTTCTAAAGAATTTTGTTTACTTCACCAGTATACAGTGTAATTGGGAAGATCAACCGCTATCATCTATCATCTCTCTGGATCTAAATGCCAAGGATTTTGAGATATCTTTAAAGTGAAAATTGTAAAGAGGACCCCAGTGTCATTCAGAAAGCACTGTGAAATACTTCTCTTTCACTTCAAAAATTTATCTCCTCCTCATTTATGCCTCCAGTTAAGAATCACAATTCAGTACATTTCAAACAAAGCTTTAGATAATACTGAATAGTACAAGCAGTTAAGTTATGAATTACTAAATAATCTTTGTTCATAATTACTTCAACTACTTCATACTGTCAGGAATTGGACATTGGAAAAATTCCCAGGTCCACAGCACTCCAGAATCAAAATGTGCATAAGATTCACCTGCTCCACTATCTGATTCAGGTCTGAACACTTTGCACTTTTTAGTTTGCAGCCAGAAGAAACATTTCTGGACATTTTTATTTAGAGACTGAAGATTCCAGAGGTGGGTTACTACCGGTTTGGACCAGTTTGGCTGAACCAGTAGTAACTTGGCGGCCTGGCTCCCTGGGACCAGCAGTGACCCAGGCCTGTCACGCTCCCAAACTGGTTTTCTTGGTGGTACCCTAGGTGATGCCATCGTGTTTTTGCCTTTTGCACATGCACAGAACAATTTTCGTTGCACTGTGCGTGCATGCATGCATCCCTGAGTGAACCTGCAGTAGTGGCAGCCGGAACCCAGCCCTGGAAGATTCTAGTGAAAATGGAAAACCTGAAAGTTTCATCTCATTTCTTTTTCCAATTAGGGGCTGGGGATGATATTTTTGGAAAGTAAAGGCATAATTAAGATTGGCAGAGGTATAATATTCCGATCGGAAAGAAGGAGTGCCACCATTATTTGATGGTTTGTTGTCATTTTTTTTCTCAGCAATTTTGAGGGACTTCAAAGTGCAAAGTGCAACATTAATTTTGAGTTCTGGATATCCCAAATCCTCTCACTTGACACAAACTGGCAAATGCACATTCAATAACTGTTTGCTCTCTCATTGAATTTCCTTATTTGGTATTTCTTTAACTTTCTCATCTTGTCAATTCACAACAGATCCTCAAGAAGTGAGTCAGAGTCACCTCACAAGGTGTTTTCCATCACTCTGTGGACAAAGTGCCTGTTGTTGAGATGAGGAGCACAACTTACCTTGGGGAGATACTCAGTATGGCTCCATAGTCTTCTTATACTTTCTACTGCACAAGAGAAGTATTTGCAATTGCCAGAGCAGGATGTTAACTATTTTAACCTGAGAATGGGTGAAGATTTCCATGCTGATGGCGATGCAGTGACACAGTGGCTTAATGATATTGGAACTGCCACCTAGAAATGGTCTGCATTCTAGCAGTTCGACCCTGGCTCTGTGAGACATAATGAGCTCTGCTCCTGCTGCTCACTCCCCAGCTCCTGCCCACTCAGCAGTTCGAAAGCATGTATTATTGCAAGTAGATAAATGGGGGGGGGGGAAATTGCCGTATTTTTGGGAGTATAAGATGCACCTTTTTCCATCAAAAAAGAGGCTGGAAATCTGGATGCGTCATACACTGAATACAGCATTTTTGGTCTCCTGAAACTCCACCCCCAAAATGGCTGTGCATACCTTTTAGAAGGCTTTCAGAGAGCTCCTGGGGTCTGGGGAAGGCAGAAATGGGCGAAAAACAAACAATTTTTGGGAGGTTTGCAGAGTGCAAAAAAAAATTAAAAATTTTTTTTTCCTCTTCAAAACCTTGCTGAATCTTATACTCTGGTGCATCTTATACTCCAAAAAAACACAGTAGCTGCATTCATGTGTGGAGAGTGAAGAAGCCTGGGCTGGACAATGCAACACATGGCGAGGCTGGGCCACCTGGTAGAGGAGCCCAGAAGAGCCAGCAACCTGAATGCTGCTAGTGAGCTGGTGTTAAGGTAGTTCACTCCCTGCAGTCTACCAAGGATAGGCACACAAGTGCTGAACAGAATGAACTACTATTTAGGCTGTGTTACAAGTGCATTGTGTCTAGCACTTGTAAATGTAAATGTAAATCTATAAACCACTTAGAGAGGGCTGAAAGCTCTATGAAGCGGTATATAAGTCTAATAAATAAATAAATAAATAAATAAATAAATAAATAAATAAATAAATAAATAAATAAATAAATAAATAAATAAATAAATAAATTTTCCTAACACTGTACGCCATACACTAAATAGATCCATGCTGATCTACTGGCAAAGCAAGACCTCTTTGCAGTATCCTCAAGTATTGCCCTTCTTCTATGATAATATCTAGCATTTAAAAGCATAAATTGCCTTAGCACAAACAAAATAGTTCCTTACTCCCTTGTATGTTGCCAGGCTAGGTCAATTGTCCACTTAATGCAAGATGTAAAGTGCCATAATTCAAGAAGTTAACTGAAAAACTTAACCTCAGTTTTTTAGTCAGCAGCCTTGGATGCTTCTAGGCACTAAGTTTATTAATGCACACACTGCCTAGTCCTCATCAAAACATTCTCAGGTATTACATTTAAAAAGCCCTTATCCTGCAATTCTTCTTCATGATAAGGATTTTAATATCTGAATGGGTTTAGAGAGGCAATTTGTAAAGCAGATTATTCTGGTAAAGTGGATGAGAGGAAATTGTCTCTAATTATTTCAGTAAATGAGCTTTATGAGAAACTCAGTAATCAAGAAATGCTGTTACAGAAAACAGCTTAGGGGATGGTATTTTTAAGAAATGCAGTCCATAATCAAGTCATTAAAAGATGATAACTTGTCAACAGCATCTTATCCTTAGTGTGGAAGATTACATGCCAGATAAAATAATAGGGGGGGAAAAAGAAATGTAGGTATGAAACAAATATATGTATCATTTAAATTAATATGCTCATTTTTCTGGGTTCTGAAATCAATATGTTTGGGATAAATCAATATGGCTTTTTTCATCTATAATTTTTACACATTGACATTTGCTTCGATTTGTTTTTTTTTAAACCTAGGCATCTGCGTGGTGGGGGGGAGGGATGAGAAGGGCATCATGGCACAAAAACATGATTTACATTTTTACAATCGATTTTTAGGATGCAAATTCATAAGGGTCACGTTTGTGACATGATGTCATCATAACTACATTGTCATTTTGGTGTAATCTTAGTTTGCTTGCAGATGTCTATGATTATAAATGTAAATGGTACAGCCAGATAAAATGCTGTCTTCCTCCACCACAAAATTGCCAATTTTAAATAAATCAGACACTTCACAGCATAAAAAGGGGAAAGCCAAGAATAAAGTCCAGTAGTTTTCATTTAAATATGTCAATTAGGTGTTGCATTTTTAGCCCACTGAGATAAAGATTAGGGGATGCTTGGCACATGGAAATACTGAGAACATGTCTGAACATGTTTGGCTCTTTGCTACATGGTTGTCCTCGTTGTCGGAGTCCCATTAGTCACTCCCAACTAAAACAATTGCCTTACAGAATCTCAGAAATGGGCTACAGGTAGTCCTCAACTTGCAACCACAATTCAGCCCAAAATTTCTGTTGCTAAGCAAGATAATTGTTAAGTGAATTTTGCCTCATTTTACAACCTTTCTTGCCACAGTTGTTAAGTGACTCACTGCAGTTGTTCAGTTAGTAATATGGTTGTTAATTGAATGTGGCTAGTGAGTTCTTGTACCGCTTGTCAGAAGGCCACAAAAGGTGATTCCAAATATTCTCCAGGGCTGCTGTTGTTTTTTTTAGCTAAATCCACATCCCTGATCAGAATCTAAACGAATCGCTCTGCCTCTCCTGATAGAATTGCAGATATTTTCTCTTTGGAATAAGGAGAAGTCAGAGTTTTTCATCATCTAATCTCCTGAACTTTCCTCAAAGCTGCTCTACATAATGAGAAGGAGGCCCCTCCATACAGAGAAGAGAGACATGGGTTTTTCCAACATGTATCCTAATCAGTTATAATTTTTCTTAATTAAATGTCACTATAACAAAAATGAATTCCAAAATGGTATAAATGCTTTTTATTGATCTATACAACCCTATCCTAATATTCCACAAGTATGCACAACCGTTGCATCCAAAGAAGAAATGCAACAGTTAGTTCTATGTTGACATTCAAAAAATGCTATATACATCCTTTAAATTTTTAACAAAAAACAGAGGCAAAGTACAAGCAGAAATCATGAGTAGATTTGGTTTCCTTGGTTTTCATTTTTAACTGTTTTCACTACGAATTGAGTTTTGTAAGCAACTTATATTTTATTGAAGCAAATGCAAAATAATTAAAGAAAGAAAATCAGCCAAGGATCACCAATACATGAGATATGTAACTCAAATGTTGCTTGTCCAATTAACATCTCCATATAGATTATCCCACAATTAATGGATTGTTTTGTGCAGACAGTGATGGAAATCATAGTTAGTTCTTTTAAACTTTACCTGGTGCAGACTATGGCTTGGATTATCTTCTACCTGTTTCAAATCTGAATTTTGAAATACCAAAAACAACACAGCATCCAGGAAATAGGATTTCAACTAAACGTTATATGCAATCAAAGTAAGGAATAGATTTGACTTCATGATCAAACAACCAGATGAAGTGTGGGAAGATATTTTTAGAAAATTATCAAGGAAATAGCCCAGAAATATGCCGCATCTCCTAAAAAGAAAAAAGAAAAATAAAGAACAACTATAAGAGGCAAATATAATTACTAGAATTAGCAAGGAACTGAAAGACGGGGGCAGGAAGATACCATTCACTGCATGTAAGAAAAAGATAGGAAAAGATGAGAAAAACTGAATGACCAGAAGCAAATCAAAACTAGATGGAAGGGTTACTGAAGAATTGTGTGATAAGGAATGTTCTTCAGCCACTTAACTAACAGAAATCTGAAGCAGAAAAATACATTGGAAGACGAAGCAACATGCCATTTTAATATCAAGGGTAG
The DNA here is from genome assembly GCF_051295495.1 of Thamnophis sirtalis. Classification (NCBI taxonomy): domain Eukaryota; kingdom Metazoa; phylum Chordata; class Lepidosauria; order Squamata; family Natricidae; genus Thamnophis; species Thamnophis sirtalis. The sequence continues at coordinate 44,598,093 of NW_028261381.1, read as the reverse complement.
ACTAATAAAAGCTATTGTTTTTTTCTATAACTATCCGTGCCTATGAAGGTTGGGCAGTTTAGAAAAGCAAATAAAAGATAGCTATTGTATATTCCTTGGATAGCAAAAATAAAAAATCCAGGAGATTTTAGACCACATCAAGCCAGAAATATCACTGGAAGCTAAAATGACCAACATGAGGCTTATTTTGGTCATGCCACATGTTTCAATTGCTAGACATGGGTAGAGAAACTAGAAAATGATGCCAGCAAAAAGAAAAAAATATATTCAGTACTGTAGACACTATCCAAGAATCTACATAACGTGTATAACTGGAATATAACATTTACAAAACTCTTTTGCAAATTAGTTCTTTTAAATATGTTGTTACATTTGAACAGTTTTGTTGCAAGGCCCAAAGAACTAATGTACAGATCCCTTAAATGTATAAATAACTCTGTTGTAGAATTGTTTTATCACAAAAATTATTTCTGTACACACTGGAATAAAAAAAAAATCTTCATACTCTGAAGTGCTTATAACCACATCTGGCAAATTTATTCATATAATTCATGCACTAGTAAAAGTGGAAAAGCAAAACAAAGCAGAGTTTAGATAAATATGTCCTTCCAATCCAGTTGGCAGATTTTACAAATTTGAGCTGATGTTCTGTGACAGAAATGTAGAGAGCAATTTTATGGTATTAAACACACATGAAAGAAACCATTAAGCATGCTTTATGCACATGCAATACATTTATAAATAGGATCAGGTAGAAATAATATACATTAAATTACATTGAAATAATAAAAACAACATTATGGATTGGTTTTTCTTTAAAAAAAACACATTTTTTTGTCTGTAGTTATCATACAACAGTGGAGAACACTAGTCACACACAGGTTCGTATTAACTTGTGCTGAAAAATCTTACTCAGATCTGTGTAGTTACTCCCTTAGTATTCCATTTTCTCAATAAAAAACAAAATGTCCATGCCAAAGCAGAGAAGAACTGGTTTTTCACATAGTAATTCCTTTTTATAAAATAGTTATAGCTTACATTTAAAAGCAAAATGTTTTTATAGATGGTTCAAAATTATCTGTTCCATGTCCCTCTAATAAATATCACTATTTTTATTTCTTAACCTACTTTTATATTCAAGATTGAAGTCTGTGATTATTCCTTTTTTGCTAAACATGAGACAACTTCCTTCAACAATACAAAGCAATACACTTTTTTCTTTCTAGGACTTTCCCGCAAATGCAGGGTCTCTTTTTCAAGGAGTATTGATCTACTGGTTGTGACAAGAATTGACTGACTGGCTTGTCACCCAAGCCTAATTTTGTGGGCCTCAGAGAGTGACTGACTCCAAGTCACCTAGCCAGACTTTCATGACTAAGGCAGGACTAGAACTCTCAATCTCCTGGTTTCGAGGCTGGTGCCTTAATCACTAGACCATAAATATTATAAGAAGCAGTTGTTGTAGCTGATTAACCAAGAAATGTGATGGATAAAACTGTGCCATGCTAAAAGAAAGATTGGTAACACATGAAATTCATTTGCTATTTTCTAGGATTCTCAAGCTAGGTGACAGCAGCAAACTAAACTAGATTTTGAAAATATTTTGGGGTATCTTGGGCAGTGGTTGGACTAGAAGACCTCCAAGGTCACTTCCAACCCTATGGTTGATGTCGTGTGTGCTACCCATGATATTATTCCCATAGAGTTCCTGTAACTTCATTTCTGACTCTGGTCTGGAGTAGAGTAGAGTAGAGTAGAGTAGAGTAGAGTAGAGTAGAGTAGAGTAGAGTAGAGTAGAGTAGAGTAGAGTAGAGTAGAGTAACTTTATTTAGCTAAGAGTGATTAGACACACAATGAATTTGTCTTAGGTACAGAAGATCTCAATGTATTCAAAATTCTTTGATCTTCTCCCTACATTATAATATTGTTTGTTTTAATTTATCAGAAATGACTTTAACTTGATAAAACATAAAATGGTGAAATTCAAGAAAAGAAGGTGAGCTAGACATTGTTCTGCATGTGACTAACATCAGTACCACATCCCAACTGGGCATTATATACCACACAGCTGAATGAACTGAACTGAATTGAACAATCAGAACTGAAGAAGCTTCTTGGATGAGAAATGAAATGTCTTCAAGGAAAAACAAAGCCAGTTGCCTTTTGAAAGAAGCACCCTTGGGACAACCATGACCTGGATGACTGAAAATCTCAATAGACGTACAGCTGAATAAGGTACCATCAATTGTCTGTAAAAGTAAGTGATTGTAGTTGTTAATGCCAAAGATTTTTAAAAAAGTTTGCACCCATGTACCCATATATTAAACATGGAAGCAATATGTATGCTTCAGCTGCATTCAAATATACACCTCCTGACATAGGAGCAAATTTAATAAAAGGGAGAAATATATTAATTATTACACATGGATTTTCTATAAAGTGGTTCACAACTTACTGCTTTTGCTTCTGATGCCCCCTTCTAGTTTTAAATAATCTGTAGTAAAATTTCATATTTATTTGGGGGGCACTATTAGAATCTATCATATTTAATGCGATACTTTTTCATGTTTACTTAATTTGATTATAAGCCCAAGAATTTAAAAATGTTGAAGAATTCAAAATATTGAATCTTTGGAAAGACTGTTTTGATACATCACTGTATAGTAGCCTTGAAAATATGATGTATGTTTAATTCAGGGAAAAGAATAGCATTCTGCTCTACCTAACATGCAACAAACATCCCATTCAAGCACGAAACAAAGACCACTGAACTAGCTTTCAGACTTTGTAGATCTAACTGGGCACAACTGTCAATGCATCTGGCGATTCTAGCTAGGCTGCCATTGTGAAGCTGAGCCCATGTCAGCTTCTTCCATATGTCTGGCAGCCAGCTGGTTGTCCAGATGGAGTCCCAGCAAACGATGATAGCCAGATGACCATTACTACCTTGGATGATACATTGAAAAGGTCAAAAGGGCTTCGGTTGCCATTAATAACAGGAAGACTTCAGCTACAGGGAGCCTATTGCAAGTTGGCCATAAAAATGCAAATAATTTACAAAGCTATTGTCTACTTTTTTTGTGAAACATCAACAGTAGAATCTGGAAAGATTTATTTACTGCCATAATCATCTGCTTAAATCGTCCATTCATTTTACTGTCCAGAGGTAAATTTTCAACATGATCCCTGATGTAACATTCAAAATAACAATTTTTATTAAGAGACTTCATAGTAGCACTTTTCCCTTTCCTATTTTCTCTCTTACTTCATAAACTTTTAAAATATTCAAGTGCTCAAATTGGATTTGTAGGCATGGGTGGGTATAGAACATTTGCAGAAAAATCTTGTTACAAATGTTGACTGTAGCAAGATTATCTACAGCCATAGCATCTTATGTGAGAGAGGTTGGTTTTTATTCTAATATCAAAACATTTAGCCTTGGTGATATAAATAAATTCGGAAACAAAGGTATTTATTCACTTGACTAGGAGTCAATATGATGCTGTTATTATTTATTACATTTCTCATTTATTTTAAATATTTTCTGAGAATATTTTTAAGGAAAGAAAACAGAATACTGCATTACAATATTTCCACAGCCTGCTTTTGATAAACAGTCTAAGTTTAAATTTATATCATGACAAGAAATAAATATTCACACATAGGACAATACTTAGAAATACAACAATATAGAATTGGCATTAGAGAACAGTTCTTTGTCAATCCAAATTAGATGACTGTAATTAGAACTTCTCTTCTCAAGCTCTATCAACTGACCAGTGTTCTGAAATTTAAGAGTTTTTCATTTCCGCTAAAGATTCTTACCTTCACTTAACACTAGAGACCTGATGGCATACAGTATTGCAGGCTGACTCTGCCCACAGGCAGGAGTTCAATTCTGATTGGGCTCAAGATTGACTCAGCCTTCTATCCTTCTGAGTTCATTAAAACATAGACCCAGATTGTAGGAGGCAAAATTCTGACATTGTAAACCACCAAAAGAGTACTATGGAGCGGCATATAAGTTAAAGTGCTATTGCTAACACCATGATATCTATATGCAAAATATTGTCCTCTCTAGGATTTTGGCTCATCACACAATTTCAGTTCAGACATTAAATAATTGCACCTAACAATAATTTGGTATAAGGAAATATGGAGGATTAGAAATCAGTTCAGTGCCATCCAATCGTCTTCCTACCCTAGAATTGTGGGATTGTGTTGCAAAACAAGCATCTCTAGTTTCAAGTTAATTAGTTATAAATATTTGCATGGGATAATGGTTAAACTTTAGCAACTGGCATACCACTACAAAAATAAGAAAAGGAATTTTGTGTGATTTTACCTACCAAAATGCATACTTAATTACATTTCAATCTTTCCAGAGGCATGATAAATATCATTTGATGGCCTTTTTTCTGTTTAGAAATTATTTCATACCAAACAAGTCTAAACATTTAAATTAATTGTGATCCCTAAATGTGCAAAAGATGGAGGTATTATTTGCCCAGAAACACTGTTCACCAGTTCTGGGTGGATTTTATAGAAGGTTTTTTTTCTTTTTGAAATCTGTCTAGGACATGAAGAGAATGCATTTCAGCACTGGAGTTTGGCTGCCAAATTTAAACAAAGCCAAACTTTGACAGCATTATCTTTTAATTGTGAAAAGGCTTTTCTTCTGCCAGTGTTTGGTTTATATTAGTTACATACAATAACCAACAGACAGTGAATATAGTAAGAAGGGGGATGTGATATCTGATGACAAGCAAGACAAGTGTCTGAAAAGCAAATCATTTAAGACTTTCCTTTCAAAAATATCTTCCCCCTTGAGTCACTAAAATTTACTTGCTTGCAGATCAGTATCAAACATTACCCTTCGTTTACTTAAATTATTTAATGCAGTTGTACAACTAAATATTTGCTGTACCCAGAATGGAGCAAATTAAACCTGGTATGTTTTGTTTCAGGAGCCAAATTCAATAAAACATGATCTGACTCTCTTGCACAGTAGCCAGACCAAGGTCACAGAGGACATAAAAGATTTTCCTTTAGTTCCAGATGATTTGGGAAAAGCAAATGCTAATTTTCCCTTAACCTGTGCTTCTTTTAATTTGCATTGTCAAACCCATTTCCCAAAAGTGTGAATATAAGCTGAGTCTAAAGAAGTCTACTGTGAATTAGTCTGATCCAATTAGGTGGAACTGAGAATTTAAACAAGATAATCTAAACTCATCATAGTTGTTCTAAAAATTCTTGCTTGGTGAAAATGACATTTTTTTCTTAGAAGAAAACCAAATATTTTCTGTTCAACCTCATGTATACTGAATGTGATGGAGTCGCCTAATGTAGCCATTAATATTGAAGTCTTCTTCATCGTATTGACAATGTGGGTTTGTTTATGTCTTTATTATGTACGCTTCTTATAAGTTACAATCGTAGGATCTACTATTATACCATGTGCTAAAACCCATCAGCTGGCAAGCAGACCCCTGCAATTTCAATGCTGATCTGAATTCTGACAGTGTCAGGCACAAACAACCAGGGCCACATGTGTACAGTTCCAAATACTGTATTTTTTGGAGTATAAGACGTACCTTTCCTCTCCAAAAAAGAGGGTGAAAATTTGGGTGCATCTTATATACCGAATTTAGTCCCCCTCCCCCCCCGAGGCCAAAAACGCAAGGCATGGAGGCAGCAATGGTCTGTGGCAATCCCTGCAGCCTGGAACAGCTGATTGGGGATATTCCGGCAGTCCAGTCCACCCGCCAATCAGCTGTGCTGAATCTAGCTGCAATAAGTGCTGAAGCTGACCTGGCTGAGTTTGCAGCAGTAATCACATTCAGAAAGCACAGTAACTGATTTAGCAGGATTCAAAATAATAATAATATATAATATATTACTAAAAGCAGGCTGACTTAGTTGCTATGCCTATCATTGGCTGACATTGTTACCATGTGTCAGCTGAATACCATGGATGCTGGTAGGCAGAGGCAGAATATTTTTTCTTCTTATTTTCCTCCCCAAAAACTGAGATGTATCTTATACTCCGGAGCGTCTTGTACTCTGAAAAATATGGTAGCTACTTTATTATTACACGCCTCTTGTGTTTATGTAAGGAATTCATGCTAATTCCCTGTTGGATTCCTCCTTCCAACTGGGATGGTTGGTCTCCAGCAGACAGACCTACAGTTTTAGCCAAAGCCTTTTTCCAAACTTGTGCCAGGCTTTACTGCTCACTTAGGCAGATTTACCCAAAACATTCTCCTCTGCTTTTAATCCTTTAGGGATCTAAAAGTCAAGAATCTCTATGAAATTTATTTTAAAATAAATATTAATAGAATATGTGTGACACTGGACAACTTTGCTTGATCTTCAGAAACCAAAACAGAGTTGGAATTATATGTCTATGGATATTCTCGATCAGAACTAAAGAAGCTTCTTGGATGAAAAGTAAAATATTTTCAAAAGAAAAAAAGCAAGAAAGTCCAGTTGCCTTTTGGAAAAAGCACCTTTATGACAGGGTTGAAACTAATTCTTGCATGACAAACTACAAGGAAATCCCAAGGAATTTTGGGAAGATGACAGCAAAAGTAAATTGATTTCATACTGTCAAGAAAACAAAATGAAAAAATCCATATAGTCAGCAGGAGCCAAGCTCTCTATGAAGGGTGGTTATATAGGATTACAGCTCCATAACCTCTGATTTTAGGAAATCTCTCTCTCCCTCCCTCTCTGTCACTGAACACTCAGGCAAAGAGCATCTTTGACTCTCCTGGCCATATCTAAAACATACTTCGGTGCTTCATTCATCATTACATTTCTATGTGCTCAAATTCAAAATAATATCAGTGAATAAGGTGACTGTATGAGCCCTTCATAGAATGCAACAAATCCAACCTGATTTGTTCCAGATTCTGCCCTGGAAGATGTATTTTTACAAACTATTCTTCATGAAACTGTTGAAGAAGAGAGAATGACCAGAAAGAAAATTCCTCATCGAGACTCATGCTGATCAATTTTCTAAAATGCAGATTTGGGAAGTTTCCCCCCTTGCTACCCCTGATTTATATTGAGGAGCATATGGCCATTATTACTCCGAACACTGTCAATGCAGCAGATGTGATCCAGCACTGGACATTTGCCATTCAATTACCATGACACATCCTCAGCTCCCCCTTGACCTACAGGAGTTAAGATTCAGAGCCTTTCCTCATATGAGCAATGCCCCAGACAAATAGCAGGTCCATATCAGAAAAAAAGGGTGCCTTTTGCATTGTGATCTTCAGGAAGGTTAACAGCATTATCCCAGATGGTGGCTTTGCTGGGCAGGAACTGATATTGCCGCTATGCCCTTTTCTAGACATATGTTCCATATTATTATAGTATTTGTCATGTTTAAAGTACCTTTTGGACTTTCATGCTGCTGCAGTAAAATCTGTCCTATAGTCTAACCCTTCAGGGTTAAAATAAGACAGCTTTTTGCTTAACCTACAGTACTTTGGGGATGGCCCACACTCAAACATATATAGTAGCTGTGCTATTTTATATAACAAATTTAACTATTTGAAATCCATGTAGCAGTTATGTAGTCTGAGACTTGTGGCACTTTTGCATTTTAGTCTCTGCTGCCATTCATTCTGAAATCAATTCACCTTATTTTCTGCCTTCCATTTAAATCAGATCTAGAATTTGATGGGAGAAACCTCCAATTATTGTTTGTACATTTACATTTTATATGTAAAGTGGCTTATACTACAAATAATGATTAAACATGGCATAATGCAACATGTGGCACCGTAGAGAATAGTTTTATAGATGAAGGCACATGCCAAATGAATGCCTTAATCCAAAATAAATTTTAGAGATAACTTTTTATGATATATAATATATATATATATAAATATATAAATATATATATATATATATATATATATATATATATATATATATATATATATATATATATATATATATATATATATATATACATACATACATACATACATACATACATACACACACATTAATGTTTTTTTGTTAATCTTAAATTAATACTGAGTTCATAAACATCCCAGCCCTTAGCATATATCTTCAGATATCTCTTATTCCACCTCCCACACTCCAAATGTACTAAAAGGAAAGAAAGTTAACAAACAACAATTGAACATATATCTCATTTCATGTTCATAATAAATTAGAGTATTGTCAAAGCTCCACACAGAACTAAAAATTTAACAAAGACTTGCATTCTTCCTCATTTTCCCATTGGGTTCCCTCATGTTTAACACACAACTGAGTTTTTGTATTTTTCTTTTTTGAAAAGAAGCCTTGTGTTGAAATTCATTGTTCAGGCTAAATGATAGCTCCATCAGAAACCAAGAGCTGCATTAAAAAAAATGAAACTGAGTCACTGAGTATACTTTTCAATGACAGAGGCTTCCCCTACCCCCACCCCCCAGTCTGCTACCAAAGGCTTATAATTCTCCTTCCCCTGTTGGAAGCTGGAACAAGTCACAAAACAAAGACACATTCTTGGATGGCGGGTGAGGTAGGCAGTCACCAAATTCTCCTTCTCTCTCTCTCTCTGTCTCTCTCTCCATTTTACTGGATCCCATGGCAAGCTCTGACAACTGTTCTTATTTACTAAAATATCTAGAAATACCACAAAGCAATTCAAGACAGTATGCTTAACTGTCACAATAAACAGGGTAACAAAGTAAGACTCAGTCTGTTTAAGATATTACACAACGTGCATTGATTACATTATACAAAATGGCAATAATATACAGAACCAACCTTAGGTGGGATTTATTCAAAAGTTGAAAGGGACTTATTTCTATTTGCAAAGAATTGCAATCTCAAGCAGTGTTGTTGGAAAACCAGTTTCAGATGGTTCAGATGCTGGTCTACAAGCCAAGAACTGGTGAATTCTACATCTGCCATAGGCAGGAAAGGCTTCTTGATGCCAGTCACTCTTAGCCCTACCCGCCTCACAGAGCCATTGTCATGAGGAAAAATTGGAGGAAAGAGCATTAAGTAATATTGCTTGACTTATATAAAATAAAGTTGGAATATACAGCTAATAATTAAGTCAAAGGGTTTGGGACCTACTATTATTTATTTTCATTTGATCAACACTATTTATTTAGTGGAATTTGTCAAACAAAAACCAGAAGAATAAGAGAATAAAAATACAATGGCAGGGATGATAGGCATGTTAGTGCACTTATGCACGCCCCCTCCACTGACCACTTAAGTATGAAGTGAAGTCCACGGAAGTCAATTAGTGACTGAAACTCTGAAAATTTGTAGCTGAGACAACTGAATCAGGTGGGGCATTCCAGACTTTGACAACTCTATTACAGAAATCATATTTTTTAAAGTCAAGTTTAGAATGATTTACATTGAGTTTAAAGAAGTTGTTCGCATGCACATTATTGGGATTGAAACAGAAACAGTCATTTACAGGAAAAACATTATGTATAATTTGGTATGCAATACCTAGTTCTGACCGCAAGCAACAGAGTTCTAAGTTATCCAAAACGAGGATTTCGAGCCTAGTAGCATAAAGAATTCTATTGTGTACAGAAGAATGCAAGACTTTTCTTGTGAAGTACTTCTGAACCCGCTCAATTGTACTGATGTCAGATATATGGTGGGCATTCGAAACAGTTGAACAATGCTCTAAAATTAAGTTTACAACTTTTAATGCTTTTTTAGCAATGTTGTTACAGTGAGCTTTTATATAATAAACTTGAGAGACCGCCTCCTGCCAATTACCTCCCTACGACCTATTAGATCACACAGATTAGGCCTCCTCCGAGTTCCATCCGCCAGTCAGTGTCGACTGGCAACTACGCGGAGGAGAGCCTTTTCAGTAGTAGCTCCGACCCTTTGGAACGATCTCCCCGTGGGGATTCGCACCCTCACCACCGTCCAGACCTTCCGCACAGCCCTCAAGGCCTGGCTATCCCGTCAGGCCTGGGGATAAAGATTCTAATCCGTCCCCACCCGAATGATGAATGAATGTTGTGTTCTATTTTTACTTATGTATTGCCTCATGTCTTGTCTTGTATTCCCCTCCCCACAAATTGTAAGCCGCCCTGAGTCCCCTCAGGGAAAAGGGCGGCCTATAAATAATAAACAAATCAAAATCAAATCAAATCAAACTATCAATTATTACAAAGTCGAATACATCTTTTATGGCAACAGCTTCTAGATTCAGTTTATTGCATCAGAGGTGGGTTGTACCGGTTCTCACCGGTTTGGGTGAACTAGTAGTGGTATTTTGGCCTTGGTCATCTGAATCGACAGCGATCCAGGCTGGCCACGCTCCCGAATTGGCTCCCCAGTCGCCAATGCCATTGCTGGCACCTTTTAAAGTAATTTTTTAAATGTTCTGCACATGTGCAGAACAATTTATAGTCAACTGCACACACACGCACAGCGCGCATCTGGTGCGCACACGGGTGAAGGCGTGCAAAGCGATTTGGCAGTAACGCCAGCAGCAACCCACCCCTGCATTGCATGCAGGAAAAATCCTCTCTTCATTCATGGAACAGGAAAGTCACGCCATACAGGATCATAGTTCTTGCCATATTGAAGTAAAGTTCTCTTTCTGTTTGTCTTATTCCCACTTGGATACTGTAAATATCAGATAATATCAGTCCATTCTTAGACAGTTCAGTCCATTCTATTGTCTCTGCCTCAAGTCTGCCTCAAAACTGCTTTAGTTCCTCTGGAATTGGTTTGGTGGAATAAATGACTAAAAAGACCAAAAACATCCTTTGACAAAGAAGGAACTGCAGAAACTAACTCTGGTTAGTCTTTAGATCAAATTGAGCCATTTTTTATTGCATTGCATGGCTGAAGGTCCTAAATATATTTTCTTAGTGTTACACATTTGTCACATCATTATGACACCAACATATTTTAAGAGGGGGTGAATAAACTCCAGCCGGTTATTGAGCAAGCATCAATTTCATTTCATTTGCATAACAGTTTCTTTGGCAAATGAGGTGGTAAACTACCTAACTCTAACCTTGAGTTGTTCAGTCACTCACTCATCTCTTAGTTCCCAAATTATTTCCTTCATCATCTAGTATTTGGCATATAAATAAACAGCCCTACTTTATATTTTATCCTATAATGCATAATTCATGGAAATATCACATAATATTTTATCCTTTGGAAAGGCAAAATTGCTCGTGATCAAAATGCAGTGATATCTTTTAAACACAATCGATATGACATGGAAATGTTCTGTCTTGGGTTTATTTGGCTGGCACGTTGTTAAAATGTGCTGTTTTATAGATGCAGGCAACAATGCAGGCTGATAAATTGTCATTCTCATCTCCTGTGGTTTAAAAGCCACCACATTCCCAACTAATGACAATTAGGATTAATGGCAATTGCAGTAAGGCATTTTCTCAGAAATGTGTTCAGACTATTTCCTTCTTTCTCAATAGAAATCACTCCTTTTTAGTATTACTACATTTAGAATCAAAGTAGATGATTGACTTATCCACTACTATGGACTAGCATAGGCATCACATTAAGCCATGGTTTATGGAATAAATCACAGTGGAATGGTTAAATTCACATGCTCAAATGCATTATATTCTAAATTAGCATAAGATGTGACTTATTCTGTAACTTTTATTCCCAAGGGAAATGAGGTAAATAATATCCGAACTTTAAAGAAATCTACTACTTGGATTGCATGAACCCTGTGAATGTAAGAGGCAAAGATTCAACCCTAATGCTATAATCCAAATTATTGAGTATGTTTTTCACAGAGACCTTAAAAGAGGTTACAGGGAGCTCTAGATCCAAGTTTCCTTTATTAGTTCCATAATTCAGGCACCTTATTTATTTATCTGGTAATTTGGTTGTCCAACTTGCCCATTGTCCTTCCTCTGAATGATCTGTCTAATTCCTCCTGCCATACCTTCCCTGGCCCATCATCATTCACTTTCTTTCTCCTTATGTTCCTCTGTCCTATTCTCCCATCTAGGTTATCACCACATCCATCATTGTCCTCTCCACTTTTAATACCTACCATTCTTTGATTGCTACACACACTCCCTGCTGTAGGGCAACATCCGATTGAGCTATTTTCACTACCCCTCACTACCTCTCACTCCTTTATACTCCCTAATGCATGTCTTCTTCTTGCCTCCCTTAGCCCTGATAGATAAGGCTGGTTAAGGGAGGTTATCCACCATCACTTCCCATATATCTTTCAGCCAAGAGTTTTAGATTCTGCTCCCCAGTGATCATCTTTCTGGATTGCTTAGCAGCATTTACTCTCCCCTTCCTTGTCTCTGACTGCCTCTCCTTTCCTTTTTCTGTCCAACTCTCAATTTTATAATCCATCCATTCCTTCCAGTCTTTTATCTGAATCATTTAATCACCATTCTTCTCCAGCTGTCTCTGCTCTGCTTTCCCCCTTCATTCAGCTGTAACTGTCCTCACCATTCAATTTATTTGAATGACACTGTTTCCAGACATTTTGAGATTATTTTAAGACTGTGAAATGTATGTTTAACAAACAATATACACAGCCAAACTTTTTCAAACAAATTTCAACAGGTTTAAATCACCTTTCAAAAACTGCTGTTTTTGAAATAAGTAGTTTTGGAAAGTAGAGCCTGGGAAACAAATGTGGACTCTGCAATATAAAAATTACCTCCGCAGCACACAAACATTTAAAATACAATATCTACTTTCTATAGGAGGGTATTTATAACTGTGCAACGTGTCATGGAGCTGGAAAAAGCTGCCCCTGGCCAAATTTTATATTCCCTGTTACTAATAAGGAAGTTCTTTTCTTTAGAGCAACCAGGAACAGATTATTACTTTCTTCACATGCCAGAATGTCTTCTGAAGATATCCTGGCATATGAAGGACAAGAAGGAGAAGGAAATTTGTAATTGTAACCTTTGGCTGTCCCTGTATGGAGTTATAATCAGATAATGCCCTTGATGTTGCAGGCTTTTGCATTAGCAAGGAGTCTATTTAAACAGCACAGTAATTCCGTCAACTAAATAAATCTTTTGAAATGAATACAAATGGATAATCATGACTCCCAGAGGTCAGCTTGCAGAATGTAAAATGTGCAATAAAAAGGGTTGTGCTGTTCTTCTAAGAAGACTTGGCTTGATTTCACTCATTAATATTTGAACAACATAAATTCATGCACAACTACATGATTAACAGTAAGAAGCCGTCTCCAAAGCAATAACATAATTCATTGCTTTGTGACTACCTTAGCCATGAAGGATATGTGGCAGGAAGACTAACTAGGCCACAACATTGTAGTTCTAACTTCTTTTACTCAGATACCAGTCCTACCAGGAAAATACTGCTTTGCCGAGCTCAAGTCAGTGCATCATCATCAGTCTCTAATTGATCTATGGTCATCAAATTATAAATGAATGGGTCTTGCCTAGTCAGGAATGGATTTCTCCAGTTAATGAGATGTGTAAGATACAACTTGTTGTATAATACCATTGTTGTGCAAGCTGCATTGGTTACTAGTTTGCTTCTAGGTCCAATTCAAAGTATTACCTTTAAAGATCTATATGGCATGGTCCAGGCCAGGGTATCTCACCCCAATGCAACTAGCCTGCCTTACTCGCTCCAGCATAAACAACCTGTGCAGATCCTGTTGGCCACGGAAGTCCAGCTGGTGGGGTCAAGAAGAAGAGCAACTTCCACTGTGGCCCCCAGCCCTGTGGAATATTCAACCACCAGAAATGAGAACTGCTCCCATCTTTCTGGTATAGTATCAAAACCTGGTTTGGCCAGTTGGCTTGGGGCCCTGAGATAGGTGATCACTGTTGGAAGTGGTTGACTTGAGAAAATCTCATCCATGAGTCCTCAGTCTCATTGGTTCTAGGTTTAAAAGTTTAATTGTTTTACATTTATATTTTTATTGTCTGTAAGCCACTCAGCATCACTTCTTCAGTGAGAGGGGCAACATCAGAGGTTGTATTCAGCTGGTTCTCTCTGGCTCGGGCAAACCAGTAGTGGCGGCTGTGGGAGGCTCCACCCACTCACCCATTGTAATGCACATGCACAGAAGATGGCACGTGTGAGTGAAGTGCAAGTGCAAATGCTCACATTTGCGAACCGGTAGGAAAGGTAAGTGAATCCCACCGCTGGGCAACATATGCATTTAATAAATAAAAATAAATCAGCAATCTCTTTTTCATCTGTGGAAGCTTCTTTATTGAGGCTTCTAGAAAGGTCTCTCTCTCTTGTATCACCCTCAAACTGAAGTTAGATCATGTTATGTATCAGAATTTTAATCAAGATGCATCTTTTGCTCTTTGATTTAACTTTTTAGGAATGTTTTAGTCAACTTCCATCTGAAAACTAGTTTAGTCGGAAGTTTTGCTGCTTTATGGCATGGTCCTTTTTTATTCCATTGCCATTTGCTGGTTTGGAATTTCATTGCACCTAACTCTTATTAGTTTTTTGTAATGTATCATTATGCACCGTCTTAGCTTTCGAAGGAACATTTATAAAATATTTTAAATAGAAAAATAAATATTTCTGAAGCATAGGTGATTTAAAAAAGGGGAGAAAAATGGGAACCTGATGGTAAATTCTGTGGTGAATTCTGCACAGAATGCTGGCCTGTCTACCAGTTACAACAAAATTGTGGGTAAGTCAGATCCACAGAGTTGGTGAAATTATTGGAGAACATTTAGGGGACACCAAGTGGGAAAGGAGAAGGAAGAAAGAAAATTGCAGCTGAATTTACCTGTACCATCGCTACAGACCATTACTGTGGTCTAAAAATGACAGCACCACAAAATGAAACAATGTAATCTTACTATATCACACCTTAGAATGCAGCTTCAGTTTAGAAACTAAGTGCCTTGTATTGGTCTTTCACGTTAAGAGGTGCAGCCGGGAAACTTTGCAACTGGGCTAACTGAAACTCAGGAGCACTCCAAAAGGGTATACTTTTATGAGGCAGGGTTGTGAGTACTTCATCACTGAAGCTTTCAAGAAGAGACTGGACAGCCCCTTGTCAGAAATACTATAGGGTCTCCTACTTGAGTAGGGGGTTAGACTAGATGACCTTCCCACTCTGTATATCTGTTTTGCTAGTAGCAGGACGGCAAATAGCATACTGTAAGGAGCCATCTGAAATCATTTGTAAATATGCTATTGCTTATGACCCAATGCTATGAACAATTCATAGGAATTTACTATTAATGCAGTGACATAACTGAAGAACACAATTTTAGTGTGTCCTTGATCCTCTAGGGTACTAGCATCAGGAACCACATAAGGAGGATTGGGGATGGTTTTGGCTGGGAAGTTAACAGTTAATCCTAATCTCTCCGGACAATGCAGTTCTGATAAAAAGGACTTTCCTGAAGGAAAGGGAAGAAAAGGGAGGGAAGGGAAAGTAAAGTAAAAGGAGAAGGAGAAGGAGAAGGAAAAAGAAAAGGAAAAGGAAAAGGAAAAGGAAAAGGAAAAGGAAAAGGAAAAGGAAAAGGAAAAGGAAAAGGAAAAGGAAAAGGAAAAGGAAAAGGAAAAGGAAAAGGAATGAGGACAGGGGAGGAGAAGTCAGGAGAGGGAAGGGAAGGTTGCCCTAGAACTTTACTAGCTAGGATTATTTTGATAAGAATCTGGAAAGGATTGACAATAATTACAGAACTATACCTAAATAAATAGAAAAACCTATGGTTGATTGACATATTGACACACATATTCTAGCATTTTACTGTGTTCAATACCCACTAATGCCAATGTGGGAATGGCAACATAGAATAGTTAACTATTTCCTGAAAAATATGATATTATTTCACCTATCCTTGGTGCATGAAGATGTGATGTGTAATGTAATGTAATGTAATGTAATGTAATGTAATGTAATGTAATGATATGATATGATATATCACACCTAAACAGCTATTTCACTTTATTAACACTATTAAACTCCCCCGTAATGGAAACTTTCTGAGCCATTTACAATAAAACACATTACAAATATAACTTCAATAAAAATATACTACACTACACAAAATAAAAACACCATATAAATTAGGCAGCTGCAAGGCAAGGCATTCAAAGAGTAAAACAATATGAATTAAAATACGATTAAGAGCCAAATAAAAACTGTGGTAAAACTACTGCCTGGAAGAAAACAAGGTGCCTGTCCAACCTCTCTGGGAGGGAATTCAATAAAGGGGGTGCCACCACAGCAAAAGTCTCTCCCATACTCAGTCTTCAGCTAGGATCAGAACTATGGTCCACTGGCCTTAATATCAACTTCAAAATAGTGTTATTTATGTGAACATATCAGAAACATCTTACCCGGGACCCCTTGGTCTAGAATGAGCAAACTCAGGCTAGAAATGTGCTACCCTGCTCTACACACACACACACACAGCAAAAGTTCTACAGGTGTTTATTCAACCCCCCCCCCAAAAGGTCCTCAAAAAGCACCCCCCATTATGCAGGTTGAGATTCTGAGCTCAGCACGGCAGGAGTCACTAGTTAACCAAGTCCAACGGGCACACACAAACTCCAGGACAGCAGTTCACAGGACATACATACACAAGGCAGGGAACTGCGCACATTGCTACACCAACATTCAAGTTCTCCAGCCGGGATTAAGTAGGTGACGCCAGTGCAGCCCTTCATGAGGGGCGAGGTTGCCTCTTCACAAAAAGTTTAGCTGACTAGCATTGTACCTGTCTCCTTTCTGCCCTGTGTATCAAGAGGAGGTATGGACTCCACCTTCTCCTCATTTCTAAGGGTGGAAGCTGCTCCTGATCCTTGCTTGGAGTCTCCTGGCCAGCTCCCTGCAACTGCGGTTCATCTTGCTCAGCCTCAGCCTGTCGCTTGTCCAATCAACTCAGCAGATGCTGTTCCATCAGGCTAGTGGTCTCCAAGTCCTGATCCAAGCCATTGTTTAGCCCCATGCTTTCCTCTACCAACTCAAACTTCTCTCCCTCCAAACTCACATCAGGATAGGGATCCCGAGGTGAATCCATGAAAAGAAATTAGATCAACTTCTCCAAGAAGTTGATGGAGAACTTCTTGGATGCCTCCTTTCCAAGAATCAACATTTAAGGTTGTCTGGCCAGAAAAGAGAATTCTAGCAACTAGTCACAACACATCCACATCTGGATGGAATCAGGGTAAGCAAAACTGACCTAGACATGTAGCTTTCAGATGAAAAGCAGAAGTCTCAGAAATGGCAGGATCTGTTACCAAAGACCACAGAGAATGGGCATTTGCCACACTGAGGTCAACGATTCTTACTCTGGGTTTAATATAATGGGATGGCAAAAAATCCTTGGGTTGTTTTTTTTACATCTTTCTAGTCCATGCAAAATAGCCAACAAAATAGGCATATGATTAAAAAATAGAATCTGTTTTATATTATCAAGGCTCTTCCCTTAAGAATTCTGTTCCTGCCCAGAAACTGAATTGGGCAGATTCTTTGCTGTCACTTTAAGAATTATAGCCTAGAGAGTTAAAATGCAAGAATAGACACTAATTTAAACACTGATCACAGCAATGTCCAAAAGTCTTTAATAGTTTGGATTAAGATCTGTTGAAATAATTAGCTGCCAACATGATGCAATATGGCCTTCTATCTGTTAATATAGAAGAATCCAGATTAATCAAATGTGAATGATTGTTCTTTATTTATACGTTACATTGTAGTTTGCCCATTCCCATATGTTCCAAATTGGGTAGTAGTAATTAAAATAATTCATCCATCCAGTTACGAATTCTAAAATAAGAGTTCCTGTGTCAGCCTCTGCCTTGCTGCTGCTTCGGCTGCCATTGAGACAGGGAGGGAGGGCATGGTATTTGGGAGGGGAATCATTATGTGCTGGAGGAATATTCTAGAAGCTGCCCTGGCCATCTCATTGCGCATGTGGAGGAAGGGAGTTTCCCGCCAAGGTTAACTGTCCAGCATTCCACCCTGATGATGTTTTTGAAGATATCTCCCACCTGACAGTTGGGTGAATTATAATTGGACTATGGACTGGGGTGCCAAGGGGAGGGGATTGACCTATACATGATATTCATTGCTTTCGCGCCCAGTTAACCAGATTCAGCTTAGCTTTGCTACTATTCGTTTGTAATTAGTAAAAGTACACTTAATTTCAAACATATGGATTTCTTTCCTGATTATTAAATGAAGCAGCACCTGACATCCTGTTCCAAGGCACACTCAAGCTCTTATATTTAATTTTTATATTTTCAGAACACCTAACACTAGCTCTAATTTTGGAATCCATTTGTACAAAATGGACTCAAATTAATTATGAATTATCTTATTATGTTTACTGTTGGACTAGTATTGAATTTTGGATGGCTTCAGTTAGTATAACCTCTTCTTCATATGCTCATTTGGAAAATGCATACATAGTGAATTTAGTTGATGGCATGAGAAATAGGATCAAGATCCAATTTTCCAGGAATAATATAAGAGAGTTATATTAAATATAGTCATACAAAATCTGTATGACTCTACATGGTAAGTCATATTTATTAGAAAGTACATATAATGAGACATTTTATTGTTTCCTGTGCTAAACAATAAATATCTTTCTTTTGTTGCCAAAAACTGGCAGTATCTACAGCTACATTTATTGACTTCTCGATTTGCACCAGTGGCATTTTCACTTACAGAGACCCATACATAATTAGAACCGGTAATTAAATCTTATGAGACCAAGTAGCCCACAATTACACTTTGTAAATGCTTGTTGGGAAAATCAATTTCATATGCAGATTTTAAAGACTGATTGGAGCAGGGAACTGGGAGTCCTAGTTTTTTTAAACAGTGTGAAACAATTTTAACATCTGTATCTGGAAAAATAAATCAATAGCTGTTAGACTATGGCTTACTCAACAGAACCTAACATTTTGGATTCACTGAATCTCATTGCGTTCACACAGAAAAAGAAAGAGTAAACCACCGTATTACAGAAAACAGAATGAGAATAAATGCTTCATTAAACTACATTGTTATGTTCTGGGAAGAATTAATTAACAAATCACATTGACTTTGGAAGAGGTTTAATAATTTGGGCTGTCCATATTCTTTTGAACTGCAGGCCTGTTTCATGGAAATAAACAGATGCATTTTCTACGCCATTCTTATTGCTAAGAGGTTAGCCCTGCAGCATAGGAAAGACAGATATACTGTATGTCCACAATTATCAGTGAATTGAAGACATGATGATGCTAGTTAGTATTTTATGAATGAGTTGGCCACAGATATTGATTAGATATTATAAATGAAATTTGGACATCCTTTCTTGAAACTTTAAAACTTTATATGCAGATAAATGTATATGGAAAACTCTTAAAATTATACAGAGAGAGAGAGAGAGAGAGAGAGAGAGAGAGAGAGGGAGGGAGAGAGAGAGAGAGAGAGAGAGAGAGATTTTATGCCTTTTTCTAGTATTTCATTCATTTCTTTTTTTGTACAATTATAGGCATGAAATCTTACTGAAAATCTAATAATCTTTATTAGCTAGTTATTTATCCAATCAAATGGACAACTGAACACATGAACAATATAGAGGATGGGATGAAAATGATATAAGACCATTTCTAAAAAATGTAGAAAAATCTGAAGAAAAATAAGCTGTTTTTCACCTTCCAGAGGTTTCAGGGAAGCTTCCTGAGGCTTCTGGAGAATGAAAGGCCATCCAACACGCAAACTGGAAGTTTGGGAACGGACTTCTGGTTTGCGTGTTGGGCTGTTTTTCGCCCTCCGGAGGCTTCAGGGGGTGTATTTCTGCTTTCACCCAGAATCTTCAAATGAGCATTATCAAAGAAAATGTTTTTGTAAATTGTATTTGTGTGTGTGATACTCATTAGGCAATGATACGATGAACTCCATGCTAATATTGTGTTAAGATACCTTCTTGTTGTAACTGAGGGTTGTAATTCTCCTTCCTGTTTTGTAATGTATGAATGCTAATAGACTAGCAATTAAATTACAAGTGTTCCTATACTTTTTCCATTGTATATTAGGAAAAAAGGTAGAACATTTCAGAGTAAAGTAGAAGCACATCTATGCCAATGTTGGCAAAGCATCATTGGTTACAGAGCTTCCAAATTCATACACAAAATCAAGCACACAATGACTGACATATATTGTATCATGATTTTTTTCCTCGTTACTGATTTTTCTTAGTGTATTTAAAAAAAAAAAAAAAAGAAGAGCCGAGGTGGCGCAGTGGTTAAATGCAGCACTGCAGGCTACTTCAGCTGACTGTAGTTCAGCAGTTCGGCTGTTCAAATCCCACTAGGCTCAAGGTTGACTCAGCCTTCCATCCTTCCGAGGTGGGTAAAATGAGGACCCAGATTGTTGTTGGGGGCAATATGCTGACTCTGTAAACCGCTTAGAGAGGGCTGAAAGCCCTATGAAGCGGTATATAAGTCTAACTATTGCTATTAATAACTACTACTGCTATCCCTGAAAATCTTGTGAACTCCCCTATAGTTGAAATGATCAAAGGGCTGAGACATATGGTGGAGAAGACAAAATGTTCTGGGGCAAAGAAATTTGAAATTTGACTTCTTTACAGCATTCTGAGAACCAGAACATGCTGTATCAATACCAAGAAAAATACATCATCTCAAATAACATAAAGTAAAAGATTATGATTTACTGTAACTCAAAGATTTTCATTCAATGATTTGAACAACTTGCCTCCAGAATTTGTGGGTTCTCCAACATTGGAGGTTTTTAAAAAATGATGGGACAATCTTTGTCTGAAATGGTATAGGGTTTCTTGTTTGAGCAGGACTAAAAGACCTCCAAGGTCCCTTCTAATTATGGTTCTATTATTCTCGATAGAGTTGTTGTGAGTTATCTCTCAACTTACCTGATTTTGTTTCCTATGCTGGAAATAAATTTAAACAAAATTATGTGCCAATTCACTGCTTACTGTATATAGGGAACTCTAAATTCATTTTGACTTTAGGAGTCACTTGGACTTTACGACTCACTGGAGAAGAGCCTAATGCTGGGAAAGATTGAGGGCAAAAGAAGAAGGGGATGACAGAAATGAGGTGGCTGGATGGAGTAGGCGTGAGCAATAGGGAATGAAGTGGCTGAATGCAGAATGAGGTGGCTGGATGAAATTTTTGTGAACTTAAATAGACTTCAGAGGATGGTAGAGGACAGGAAGACCTGGAGGAACGTTGCCCATGGAATCGTGACAGGTTGGACACGACTTCGCAACTAACAACAACAACAAAGTCATTTAGCTCCAAAACTGGAAAATTTGTTCATGAATAATGGGAGGAAGAAAATATTATTTGAACCCAATCTTAACCACATATCATTTGGAAAGAAACAGTATCTGCTTGCATTCTCTACCACAAAATGTTGTCTCTTCTTGCTTCCAATTAGATATGCATTTTAACTAGTCTTGCCACTGCAGGCAGCATTACTGAGCCATTACTGTTTTTAATTGCAATTACTGCTGTGTCTTATTCAATTTTCCCTATGCTAATGTTACAGGTTCCAATTAGAGAATTCAGATGTGTATTCTAATTTCTGGCAGGTATGTAGAAATAAAGTACACAACATTAACTACATAGTTGCAGTGAACTTTGCAATCTTATTTGGCATCCAGGTAGAGTTTCAGCAGATTCTACTGTATATGCCCAGATAATCTATGCAATAGTCTGCATTGAGAATAATTGATTGTCCTCCATATACATTCACTCTCAAACCCACTCACTTTCATCTCTTCTTTTCAGAGGAATTGGTGCACCTAAGTGCACCAATGAACTCGCCAATGAAATGAGAAGCATCACCTTTAGCATCACCTCTGCTAAAATCCTATTTCTATGAACTATAGGGAGATTCTCCAATTCTCATCTGAGCAGATTACCATAACCCAATCCCTGGAATTGTACATAATTGCTCCCATTTACATCCAAGTGGAAAAAGAAACATAGGCAAAAAAAATAAATAAAAAAGAGGGTGGGTAAATACCTCAATGCTAGCCGAAAAAAAATTATTATATAGAATCCCCAATATATTTCAGAAAATTCCTTTACCAAGGTTACTGCAAAACAAACCCTATAAACAGCTTATACAATCTTAATCATGTAAAAACATTACTCTCCAAAGTAGAGATAAGACCAAAATCACAATACACTCTTTGAAATGACAGGAAAAGAAGCATATTGTAAAATGAAAAATATTTAACTTATTTTATCTCTAATATACTGAAACAAGGAAACATGTCACATAACTTGGAACTATAGAAGAACCAAACCATTTGCAAAAATGAAAGATGTTAATTCTTTGGGAGATGAAGGCTGATATAATTAAATCCGTGTTTCAAAACAACTTATTAGCTCATTTTTTAAATCTCTTTTGACTTTGCCATATTCTAATTTTTCTTAGCGAACAAAATAAACATCTACAACTTAAATAGAGTGTTAACTTTAAAATTAATGAAGGAGGGTTTTTTTCCCTGGTTGTATGAAAAAGTATTATTTTCTTACAGAAAAACCTACTTAATCTATCTAGCTGAGCAGAATAATAAATTTGGGGGAAATTTCTTGTAGGGAATATTGTAAGAAAAAAGTAATATGGAGGAAAAAAACCTACAATGGCTAATATTCATATCAATGGTAAATATTTGAGTACCTTCACTGAATTACTGACGACATCCATTTTGTCTCTACAGATTGTTTATGCTTTAAATTTTATTCACACTTTACCCTTAGGAATCTAATAATTTTGCCTATATAAACTTTGCTTTCTAGAAGAAGAAATTCTGATCCACTGTTACAATGAGTCAGATTATATCAAAATTGCTTGCAATTACAAGACCACTAATGTCAAGACTGAAAGATCTGTATGAATTTGGAGGACTCATAACATGCCACAAACTACCAGGGGAAAAAAGATATATTAACATTCCTCAATCATATGAATCTTTCAACAGCTTAACTCAAGAATTGTTGCTATTCCATGAATTGGTGACATCTCAGAATCTGTAATGTTGAATATTTAGCAGCAATTCATTGGATATAGATATTAACTGGGACCCTTCAGCTGTTTTAGACTTCATTAAGAAGGGTCAATGTCTCAGCTGAAATTGAAATTATTGACTGTTCCCCCCCCACCTCCACTCCCCAACTAAATAACACCCTTGCTCCATGCACATAATACCTTAGTTGGAAACATCATGTTCAGTCTCAAGGAGTCATCTGAAAAACAATACGATCCTTTGCTCCACATGGAATATATATAAAAGCTATTCTAAAAGCAAATAGCAATAGCACTTAGACTTCATAGTGCTTTTACAGCCCTCTCTAAGTAGTTTACAAAGTCAGCATATTGCCCCCAACAATCTGGGTCCTCATTTTACCCACCTCAGAAGGATAGAAGACTGAGTCAACCTTGAGCCAGTGAGATTTGAACTGCTGAACTACAGCTAGCAGTCAGGTGAAGTAGCCTGCAGTACTGCATTCTATCCATTGCGCCACCACGAATCATATATATATATATATATATATATATATATATATGTATATGTATATGTATATGTATATGTATATGTATGTGTATGTGTATGTGTATGTGTATGTGTATGTGTATGTGTATGTGTATGTGTATGTGTATGTGTATGTGTATGTGTATGTGTATGTGTATGTGTATGTGTATGTGTATATGTGTATATGTGTATATGTGTATATGTGTATATGTGTATATGTGTATATGTGTATATGTGTATATGTGTATATGTGTATATGTGTATATGTGTATATGTGTATATGTGTATATGTGTATATGTGTATATGTGTATATGTTGTATATGATGTATATGATGTATATATGTTGTATATGTTGTATATGTTGTATATGTTGTATATGTTGTATATGTTGTATATGATGTATATATGTATATATGTATATGTATATGTATATATATATATATATATATATATATATATATATATATATATATATATATATATATATATACACACACACATACATACATATATATGTATTACATAATTATGTGATAAAGTGATTGCATCCTGATATTCCAGCAATCTCCCCAGCTTTTCTTGACATCAACAGATTAGCATCTATATAGTGTTTTGACAATGAGAATTGGAGCAAAGGGACAACCTCATTTGGGGTGTACAAATGCATCCAAAAGAATCTGTTCAAAAATATACATAGGGACAGAACTATACACCTTTCCTTTTTTCTTGAAATTCCGAATCACAATGACTTCCCATCTGGTACCATCAATCTGGTCATACATTAATGAGGGCCCTTGGGTATATCAGATGTATCAACCCCCAGGGTCCTCCTCTGAAGCACAGAGCTGCTAAAGAAATTGGTTAGAGCACAATGCACTTAAGCTTTTCTTTATTTGAGTTTCCCATCAAGCAAAAAAAGAGAAACCCTCTGCATATCGGCCTATGATGTTTAACATAATGATGAACATGTCCTTAACCTTTGGGGGTCTTCTCATAATTTGTACATCTCAACAATGTATGGAACTGACCTTACTGTTGAGCAGTGCAGATTGTGTCTCTTTCACATACAGACATGTACGGCATGTGTGTGTAAAATGCCTGGATAATTGCATGAGCGAGAATTATATGGTGAGATTAAAAAATATTTTAAACAGAGGTTTTAATGGCCAACTGATGATTTACCTCATCATTCTGGCAGTAAACTAATTCCATTTGAGCTTTCTAATCAGTTGTAATCACGTTATGCTGACGGTGTAGATTCTTGAAGGCGACTTGGTTCATATATTCTCCTTACCCAGTGGAGATTGCTTAGCCATTTCTCGGATGGGAAAAATGTTAAGAATCTATTTGGGGGTGTGATTTTTATCAAAGAGGCTATACAGAAAACTTAGCCAGTGAAATATATGTAGGAAACCCTCTAACTTTTCTATTCCACATTACTGTTCATTTGTCTGCCAAAAATATTCTAGCACAGTGGTTCTCAAGATGGGCCATGTGCCCCCCCGGGGGCCATTTATAGGAGGCCGCAATCTTTATATGATACAGTTTAGATTAATAAACAGTGCAGATGGTAAAGTAGCCTTTTCCCCCTCAACTAACGCTATTAGGGACTATAAGGGAGGGGGGTTGTCACAGAGGTCAATGAGGCTCAGAAAGGAGGTCATAAGTGAAAAAAAAGGTTGGGAACCTCTGTTCCAGAGTGCACAGATGGGGGGACTAAACTGAATAGGACTGAATGGGAAGAGGTTCAAATTTGGCAACAAATCTTTTGAAACAGATTGATGGGTGCAAGATACAGGAGGAAAGATACTAGCTGGAATTATAAATTATAACCAACGATTGGAATGGATACTTAGTCATCAATGGAAAAGGAACGCTTAAATAGATTTGGTATTGTTATTGTTATTATTTTGAAAATAAAATATCCCTTTTGCAGGACTGAGTGGTAAATGTTCCATTTACATTTACATTTACATTTACATATACATATACATATACATATACATATACATATACATATACATATACATATACATATACATATACATATACATATACATATACATATACATATACATATACATATACATATACATATATATATATATATATATATATATATATATATATATATATATATATATATATCAGATTATTGAATTGTTCATGTATTTGACATTTCTATGTTCTGAAAATTCTATGTATTTATAAAGCTCAGTCAAACAGTTATCCAGCTTATAATTAAGGTTAAAGCAGCATCTAGACACTGAAAGAAAGTAATATACATATTCATTTATGAGTTCTGTGTGTTGTAAAGTTTAAATATATATATATAGTCTCCCTTTATTTATTTATCAGCACAAATAAAAACACAAATATAACAAAGGCAACAGTAAAAATATTGGGTTTCTGTCGTGATGGACTCTTGTGACGAGCCGATTGACAGATGTTGCAAGCAGTTAGCTTCCTCCCATAATTGGGGCTTACCAGGGGTTGTGACACACACACACACACACACACACATATATATATATATATATATATATATATATATATATATATATATATATATATATATATATATATATATATATATAGAGAGAGAGAGAGAGAGAGAGAGAGAGAGAGAGAGAGAGAGAGAGAGAGAGAGAGAGAGAGAGAGAGAGAGAGAGAGAGAGAGAGAGAGAGAGAGAGAGAGAGAGAGAGAGAGAGAGAGAGAGAGCTCTTTAATCACAGGAAAATATCTTTCTATAGAAGAAGCCTTGGTAATAAAAATGGGGATTACTTACCCAGAGCCATGAATAGGTGGGCTGAACAGAGTTTACAGTTAACTGTCATACATTGTCTACTGTGAAGGAATAAAGTATTTGTCTTGCTACCTCCAAAATAATAGACTCTACTCTCTTCAAAATTCAATTATCTATGACAGTGTTTCTTAAATGCAGCCATTTTAAGATATGTGGACTCCAACTCTCAGAATTTCCTAGCCAGAATCTCTCTAGGCCCAAGCCTATCATGTGGTTTTCTTCTTTGTATATCCAAGTGCATATATAAAAGTGCAACATGTCTCTTCACATCAATCCACATTTTACATATAAAGAGAGACCAGAATATGTGAGGTTTCTGTTTTAAGATCCAGATATTTTATGATTGATTGTAAAATTTTTGTATATTTTGCAGTTAAGCAACACAAAAAGTGGGGTTCATTGGCTGTATGTAGATTCAGGATCTCAGGTTACTCGCCCCATTTTATAATTACACAAATACCATGTTTGATTCAATATTTATTCATTTATATGATTAAATTTATACTCTGCCTTTCTTGTAGGCGGCTATAATATTCTTGCGATGAAATTTCCCTATATCGATCATACTAGGGAGAATGTGACTGGCCTATAACCAACCAGTGAATTTCCATACTGAGGGTGGACTTGAATCTGTTTTTTAGGATCCAATTCTAACACTTTTAACAACGATTATAATAATAAGTCATAGATTACTGTTGTTCCCCCTTTACAAATACAGGTAATCCGTGACTTACAACAGTTCATTTAATGACCGTTCAAAGTTACAACACTGAAAAAGTTACATATGACCATTTTTCACACCACTGAAGCATCCCCATGGTCACGTAATCAAAATTTGGACTTAACAGTTGCAGTGATTCACTTAACAAGTGTGGCAAGAAGATCATAAAATGGGACAAAACTCACTTAAGAAATGTCTTGCTTAATAACATGAATTTTGGGCTCAATTGTGGTTATAAGTCGAGGACTCCCTATAGACATTTCAATGTTAATTTAACAAGGACCTACCTCATATATATAGTCAATGCATTATAATTCATGCTTTCATAGAATTATTTGGCAAAATAAAGAGGTAGGCAGAATACATTATATTTTGCCAATCATCTACTATTCAGACTAATTACTGTTTCCTACCATTGTAGGCTGAGTAGATAATGTGCTTTATTCATTAGTATCTGAATCACTTTATTCAGGGCTTAAAGACAACATATAATATTAACATAATGCTATAATGAACAAAGGAAAGGGAAAGGAGAGGTTCCTACCCTATCACATGTAAGAAAGCTCTTAATTAATTGTATCTTCTTCTAAATAACCTGACAGGTAATCAGAAATAGAAACAGGAGATGGAAATCTAAATGGAAGTGCATGATACTAGAGTGGTTTATTGATTGCAAATTAATAGAGTGCTAACCTGCTGTTCTTCCATGAATGGTTTCTCCATTGATGCAATATTTGAGATAAGAATGAGTATTAGCCTGAGAAGGCTAGACTTCTTATTGATTGCTTCGTTCTCCTTGTCTTGACTTCTGTTATAAATATGCATATCTACACGGAGAGCTTGCACTTTTCCTAATGGATTCCTTGCCTCTATATTTTTCCAAAATATTATGCTTTTTGATGCATTGAGGCCCATCATAAGATGTGATCATTTTTAATGGTGTTGGATGTAGGATGGCAATGATTTCCCTATCCAACTACCAAGAGTATGGTTTGATGACATCTGACTAGATGCACAAATAGTCTAGGCACCATTAGTAAGATTGGAAGTGAAGCTATATTCTGGATGTGCATTTCTACAAGAATATATGAAAACTTGTTCCAAAGATGACACAGCATGTACAAATTAGAGGGGAGGGAAGTTAATTGAGGTTAAAATCATGTTTTAGAAAGATTTCTAAAGTTGAATTAGCCTTTCAAATCTCATCCAGAGAGACAGGTACAAACAGATTAAAAACATCATTTGATATGATGATGTGGTCTTCCAGCTGTAGCCATGAAACAAGGGAGATCACAAGAACGAGGATCTGGTCTTTATTAGATATTGCAGTCCTTTTTCTGAATGTTCAGACTTAATTTTTTTAAAATGTATAGTATTTATCTCTTACTCATGGAGATAGAAGCAAAGTAGATTAATCATATTGTGATGAATTATTCTTATTCATCCATGAATTCAATGAAAGCTGGATAACAAAAACCAATACTTTGTATGATGCCCCATAGTGAAACGGACCCCTGAGGTAAATTGGATTCCTTTCCTACCTTGCAACTAACTACACATTCCCCCTTACCTTGAATCTAGCAGCACTTTAAAGCAGATTTGGAGTCCATCTACAGGAATGAAGAGCATGGAGGAAATGCCATGCACAAGTGAACATTGGCTTACTAGTAGTCCTTGATTTACAACAGTTCATTTAGTGACTGTTCAAAGTTCAACTGCACTGAAAACAGTGACTTATGACAACTTTTCATGCTTGTGACCATTACAACATCCTCCGTGGTCACGTGATCAAAATTCAGATTCTTGACAACACGCTCAGTGTCCCGGGGTCATGTGATCACCTTTTGCAACATTCTGACAAGCCAAGTCAATGCAAAAGCCAGATTCACTTAACAACCATGTTACTAACTTAACAATTGCAATGATTCACTTAACAACTGTGACAAGAAAGGTTGTAAGATAGGACAAAACTCACTTAAGAAATATCTGGTTTAGCAACATTTTGGAGCTCACTTGTGGTTATAAATCAAGGACTTTCTGTATTGGATGTTACAAATAGCCCCTAACATTTTCCCTGAGGATAGGAAGAGTGAGGCATAATTTATAGCTCTTGCTGGTGCAACCTCCACAGCAGATCACATTCATTGCCAATTCCTACTGGGAAAGAGTAAGAAAGCCACAAATCTAGGAGATGTTCTTATTTCCGTTTTTCAGAACAAGTGTGCAGAGAACCTTGGTGAAAACAGTTAAAGTGAAGCAGAAGTAGAATAAAAAAGGGGGACAGGTTTAAGCATAAGTTGTTGGAACAAAAATACCTATAATGATGTAATTTACATTATTCATCACTGGAAATTCTACAGGACAAAGACTTCATATATACATCTGTTTAAATGGGATTTTCAAGCCATAGCTCAGTTCCTTTTATGCTTCCGACTGAGAACTCTAAGGAACGAGAGGACTTGTCATTAAAACTAGGGGCTGTGCTGTTGCAAACAGTCCCCTGCCTTTTTCTGCAATTAAGACAAACTGTTCAGCGAAGGCATCTTTCCCCCCTACAAAACAGGGTGATGGGGCGGATGGCAAAAGGGCAAAGTGGAGAGAGAAATCTGAAACAAAAATGAGGATATTGGTTTGCGGCGGCTGTTTTGTCCTTAAGAAACAAAAACAAAAAGTATTTGCGGACTCGCTTTCCTCTCTATCATTAGGATGCAGGAAGCTGCTCTATAATGAATCTAGTCCTGGGTTGGTGCTATTGATCAGCAAGAGCTTTCTAAGCGTTTAGACAGAGTTTGTTAACAGCCTCTCTTAGAAATATGGGAACGTGAATCTTGGACTTCCTGCACACAAAACAAATGCATTACCGTCATACGGCATGCTGTCTTCTTGATAATGCTGACCCCAGGATACAGTATTGCGGAGGCACTGAATGGAGATTTTGTTTCTGCAAATAATGCTTCAGGGTGAAGGGAGAAACACTGCCTTGAAAATGCTACAAATAAAAAGAGAATTTTCTGCTAATCAAAGGAAAGAAACTTTGGAAAACCGTAGTGGCTCCTGCAAATTATTTTAAAGGTCATTGCCCCCTCTTTAGGTTTTTAGAATTTTTCATGTCTTTTCAGGTGCTGCTATTATTATTATTGTTGTTGTTGTTGCTGCTGCTGCTGCTTGGGGGGATTTCACCCAGAACTTTTTCACTCCCAACAGGGCAGCACAGAATGGAGGAATGGGAGGGGTCATTTCACACTGACCCCCCCCCCCCCAAGCAAAGAGAAGGTTAAATCCCAAGAAAATTGAGCCATATGAGTGCTTCATCACTGGAAGTTTTTAAGAAGACAGTCACTTGCCTGAAATGGTGTAGAGTCTCTTCCTTGAACAGGAGGCTGGACTAGAAGACCTCCAAGGTGCCTTCCAGCTCTATTCTGATTCAGAGTGGTTTACGTTAACTTTGTGGCTTGCTACTGCTGTCATTTAGCAGACGCAGTAGAGAGTTACCATATTACCACCAAGGTAATGGAAGAAAGCAAAAAGGCAGTGACTTCATGGCTTCAACCTTCCATAAAATAAATGTTTGGGTGCCAATAAAAGTTAGCTGGAAGACTTTAGTCTTCTGAGAATAACATTTAAAGTTTAAGTTTTCTAGCCAACCTTCTTTTTTTCCATGCAGAATTTAAAAGTACGTTTTGACACAATAGTCAGTTCTGTGTTGGTCAGGAGAGCTGAGTTAAACTCCTATCTTTGATAGCAAGATGAGCACATCAGTGTCAAAAGAGGCTAAAGGTAAAACTTGGAATGACTATTTTAAGACATGAAGAAAGAACATGAACAGAATCTGAAGTGATGTGGGCCTTGCTATCCCCAAAATGCTGGGAGAGATAGAGAGTTAAATGAGGCATTAAGATACCTGGCTGGTGTCTCATGTTAATATCAGCAACATCACATCATGCTGTTTAATCCCCACTGCATTCTGCACTCTCCAAATATGGAACTGAAATTTTAATTTAATTTAATTTTGTTGCATTGAACTGTGTCACCATTTTGATTTGCAAATCTGTTTCGATAGAATGACTTCATTAAAGTTTCATCAGGGCAAAGCACCCTTTCAAAACTTTGCATAACCAATCTGTTTTCAGCAGTTAGATTCATGCCATAACAATGTGAAAGTTTGCTCTTTAAGTTGCTAACTATACTGTTAAAAAGTAAACAGTTCTTCTGTTCTTCCTAAACAAGAAAATTCTGCATAGTGGAAATATTAAACATTTTTCCATTGATATAGACATATAATAGATAATTTGGTATTAATACTGGTATGCAAGGCCATTCATTTCACCAACTGTGCTGTCTGCTAGCTATTTCCCTGATAATGACCAGACTTTACATAGGATTTAGGACACAATTTCACACTGGCCTTAATGCATGCCATATGATCCCACTTTATTTTCATTTCTAGATTTTTAACTTTCATTTTTACTGCAGCTTGCTAGACTCTAAAATATCTGCCTTCCTTAAATTTGCCTCTTAGATTCTTGCATTGAGAGGAGTTTGAAAATGTGGTCAGCAGTGTTTCAATCAAACAGCACATGCATTTTCTGACTCTATTTTAAAAAATTCACACACACCCCTTGAAAAAAATATGGGTAAATAGAAGACCCCCAAAGATTCCTAAAGGGAACATTAATAGGAAAATACTTTTTTTTAATGGAATGGTGTTCCTTCTTGAGATTTATTGGCTCTCTGGAGTCTCAGATGAAGAATTTAGCCAGGAGCAATGCAGGCATTAGGCTTGTACAAAATCAGCCACAATTCAGTTCAACCTTCAAAAAAAGTGTGATTTGAGTTTATGATTTGGTGGTCCACAACATTCAATTGAACCACTTTGTATGAAGTATCAGAAGGAATACTTCTAAAATCTTATTGTAGCTGAAGAAGGGAAGAACTGGAGAAGTGAACTGAATTCAGAGAGGTTTGTTTTATTAATCAGAAGTAGCACCACTTCTAAAGAACGGAACCTATCCCTGCACTTCAGTCAAAGTTAATAGGAATCAAATATATGGTTAAATATTGTTGAGATGAAGGGGTGATGCTCATCTCTGTTTCTTAGCCAAGAGACCCAACGTTGTCTGAAGACATTTTCCATGGTCACGTGGCCAGCATAACTATATGCTGAGGGTGCAGAAAACTCTGTTACCTTCTCACCAACCTATTTATCTACTCACATTTGCATGCTTTTGAACTGCTAGGTAGGCAGGAGTTGGGGAAAGCAATGGGAGCTCATCCCATTATGTGGCACTCGGGTCTCATACCAAGTATGAATTTCAATGTATGTTAGTATATTATGATGCAAAAGCAAACAAATTTCATCATTCCTAAATTAATCAAATAACCAGGAACACTGTTTATGTTTAGCCAGTTAATCCACATATACACAAGGCTCCAGAATGCATTAATGACCCTGAATTAGAACTTCATCATAAGCATTGTTTATAGATACTGATTATGTGGTTTCTAAATCTGCTCCATTCTAAAAATAGTATCCCCCCTTCCTTGGCCTGTTTACAGTTTTTTGCTTATCAAACCTCCTGCTGCCTTGGCAGAAGATCTTTTGGCCAGCATTGCCAAAATGTAGCAAAGACTCACATGAAGAAAGGAGGCCCTTTATGTTGCTGTGTGAACACAGCAAGAGAACACAGCATTTCAGTGCTTTAAGCAGCTGGCTTGGAGAGACAGTCTGCTTACTTTTCCAAAGCTTCTCTCCAAATTATTCACACCGCTCTATGAATTACTATTTCTCCTTTCTTTGGAATATCTTTTTTCAGATGGCATAGCAAATCTGAAAATCTTATGGTTCCATTCTAGGCACTCAAATTAGACTCTGTGTTGATTTTACCAAGGGCAAATTGAGCACAATTCAGACCGTGATTCCTGTGCCGAACTAAGGCAATCAGGAATACGAATGTCATTATTACTTTTATAAGGTGACACTGTCTGAACAGGCAGACTGTGCTGTTTGTAATCATTTGCATCTTTATACCAAGGAGAGACTAATATCCTCAGGACTCTTTCAAACATAAGTTACTTTATTAGAAACAAGGAACACCACGTTTCAAAAATGACTATGTTCCCTTGATCCCAAGAAATCATTCCTCAGGTTCTTCTTAACCTATAATTGTAGCCTTGAAGTTTATAAATACTATTCCCTGCCCCAAAGTAATTCCTAGGAAAATCACAGGCAGGAATTGATGGTTGATATTAAGTAGCCTGCCTACAAAAATCCGCTGTGCCTCACACCCCCAAAAAACTGACTCCATGAGAAGAAGTTAAAGGCGCTAAGAGGCCCCTGGGTTTGTTAGTTTTGACAGTCTAATTAATATTCACAGCAAAGTTTCAGATGGTATAAGTTGGCACAAGTCCATCAAAGTCATTTGTTCCACCATTTAAAAATTAGCAACCAGCCCTTGAATGGTGCCTTCTGTCTTCTGAATGCAGCCTTGCATCTTTTAATACTCTCTGAACCGAAATGTACAGGGCTCACTCCATTGCTTCCTTGGCAGAGTTCAGAGACCTTGGTTTTAGCATTGTGGAGAAAGTAGGATCTTAATTCAACGCAAAGGCCACAGAGCCCTGAACTGGAGTGTAGCAATATCACTTAATATTGCAGGAAATAACTGTAATGTTATACACACACGAGGGAGAATTTTAGAGAGAACTCGTTTTGAGACAGAGACAGACAAAACACAGTAAGGAATTCTTAATTCACTGAAATTTATTATGTTAAGAGCCTGAGTTTCAAGCTGATTTATGTTTTCCTTAAAAACACTAACATTTATTTTGTCAGTTAAGAGGTTTACTTTTTATTCCTGAAAAGCAAAAAAAGAGTCTGTTGCCATATAGCCCCATCTCCACAGTGCTTAAAATGACAGGTATCTATTCTTTCCAAAGTTCTTGAATTCTTAAGACACAGTGTATAATATAATCCGCTGCATATGCTTGTTCTGTACTTGAAAACCATCAAGTTTCCACTTGTGATCAAAGGGTGTAATCGAAGGAGGCTCCATCGTGTTTTAAAATCTTCCTGTGATTCAGATTGTGCTGTCTATTGTTTCAAATCAGTAGTAGGCATGAATTCGGGTTCTTGCCTTTACAAGCTCTGTCAGTACCCCATCAAGAATTCTTTTCACATTGCCTGAAGTGGGAGCGTTTGAGCTGCAAAAGGAATATTGAATGAGGTGGCTAAAGGTCAGCCATTGCAGTGCCACTGTGAGCTATAGGACCCTGCAATTGTGTGTCCTTCTCAGATGCCAGTTTGATTAGTTCTCAAGTAATGTTTAAACTGCTTTTGCGTCGGAGATGCTCGGTCTCACAAAAGCGGCCTTAATGCACTGCGGACAGCCTTGGCTGCTTCATCTTTTTCTCCAGAGTGTAATTCCATGCCAGATGTACTGATGGCCAAGGCTTTTACAGTAGGGAATTGTATTGTGAGGAGAAATACAAACTACTCTGCCCTCAAGATCTGTAAAAATGACCCATTCGGTGTGAATACAACTGCAGCTTCAGGGAGGCCCAACATGTCTTCCAGATATCTATCCCCTACTGAAAAATTCTGTGGCTATAAATGCATCCGTATCCACGCATACAAACTGGGGATTGCAAATCCTCAGGGTTCAGAACAGGGGCGAGGAAGTCTTTTCATCTCGCTCCTTTTGTTCTTGCTGCTCTGTTTTGTTTTCTTAAGCTGGCTGGCTTGACACAAGTGATTCTTGTGTACCCAGATGCTTTGTTCCACTTTTCTTACCAAAAGCACAGGAGTGTGGAGTTGCCTACCTCGCCTTTCAAAACCCAGCCAGCCATGTGAAGAATTCTCCAAAAGAATTTAACATTTTTATTTTATTTTATTGTTTTTTCAATTTGCCCCTTTGCAATTCTATTGACTGGCAAGGAAGAGGAAGACTTTCTCTTGAAAGATGCGGAAAGGCCTCTTCTTTCGCCAATACAGTGTGTGTGTGTGTGTGTGTGTGTGTATGTGTGTATCTTATTACATTTATTTCATTAAATTGAATAAATGATAATGTTGCAGTCCTAAGAAAGAGGCTTGCTCGTTATTGGAATTTGATTTCATTCAAGTTGATGCATTCTTTCCTTGTAAGCATGCTACCTATCGAGCCATGCTTTTTCTCTTCTTATTATTTGTGTTTTGAGGGCTTTCTTCCAGAAGACGCACAAATCATACTAAAACTTTCTAAGGTTGAGGAGTGTTTATCTAAGAGGCCTACTTGGGACGTTCAGTTCAAGGGTCGTTGTACATTTTAAGCTGTGATTAGAACGTAGTGAGTTATTGCATCAAATTGTTGATACTGCATTTTATCCATTTGCATGGCATCTAGTTATAATCACATGAAAAGTAAACATATTATTTACTATGATTACTGACTACTCTGCTCCATATTGAACTATCATAGGCTCAGCCAATTGCATCTCACAAATTTCAATCATGGAAGCAGAAAAGGCCTGCCTCATGCCAGCCATCCCTAGTATAATTCTTATTGCTAAAGAAGACTATTCATTTTATTTATGTCCCTCCTTTATTATTCTTTATGTAAAAAACTCAAGAGAGTGAAGAAGTCTAATACTCCTTCCTCCTCCTATTTTCCCTGTAACAACAATTTTGTAAGGTAGGGCTGAGAGAGAATGACTGGCCCAATTCACTGAGTGCTATATGTAAACAGTACATCTTTGACAGGCTTCACACAAGCCTAGCTGTAAACCTTGGTTCTACAGCTATCTCTTTCTATCTTTTTCTACAGGAATGGAGCTATTCAGCAAAAGGCTTGTGACTTGGCAGGACTACTTTAATTTTTGTAGACAGGAATGAAGTCATCATAACAGAAGATCTGCCTGGCATAGGATGCAAAAATCAAAGCCGTATTTATATATTTTAGCTTCTGAATTTAAATTCCCAGCTGCCTCCTCCTGTATTCCAAATATATGGAAATCTGCCATTGCCTTGATGGCTTTGGAAGGTACTTGATCTATGTTAACATACTATGTTTATAACTGGCTTCTTCCCTGCCAGTTTTATCCCTTATAAACTTGGAAATTCATTTCTTGGTTTCATGCTCTTTACTTTCAGTGTACAATGGCCTAATCTGGACCATCATATGTGGAATGGACAGAGATATTGTTTGCATATAAGGATTAGACTTCCACTATTCTGTATGTGATTATTATAGTCAGTACCATACCATTGCATGTGACTGCACAGTAAAAAAAA
The DNA here is from genome assembly GCF_051295495.1 of Thamnophis sirtalis. Classification (NCBI taxonomy): domain Eukaryota; kingdom Metazoa; phylum Chordata; class Lepidosauria; order Squamata; family Natricidae; genus Thamnophis; species Thamnophis sirtalis. The sequence goes on along the minus strand of NW_028261381.1, from coordinate 44,561,768 downwards.
CTATCTAGCTTAGTCTTGAACAGCTGCTTTTAGAAGTTATAGGAGTCATGATTCTGCTGACATTAGGAGGGGTTTCAAGAGATGTGATTTTGATTCAGGTTCTCCCTAAGCATTTCAAACAGAAAATCAAGCATAGGAGTTTTAATAATGCTGCACAAACAGTCTGAGACCTGGTTTGGTATAGCGGTTAAGGCATTAGGCTAGAAACCAGGAGTGTGAGTAGACTAGTACTGGTTAGGCACAAAGCCAGATGACTATTCTTGTGTCAATCATTCTCTCTCAGCCCTAGGAAGCAAACAGTGGCAAACCACATGGCAAAACTTTGCCAAGAAAACTTCAGGAACTCGTCTAGGCAGTCATCAGGAGCCAACAATGACTCAAAGACACAAAAAACCAACTATTAAGAAGTTGATTAAAAACTTTTCCACACTACAGTATGTCCAAGAAAATTGCATGGTTAAGCCCATATAGGCAACCATAGTCAAGTTCAAGTTAAAGACATCTTGATTTGAAAATGCTGCATTTGAATTTCAAATGTTTCAAATCACAAGATAAAATGTAGTTCTCTTACTAGGACCTTTTACAATCCTCACAACCTCTCTTTCTTGCCCCTCTCTAACACACAAACATAATTTAAACTGAGTTTGAATGAAAGGATTTTTTTGAAAAAGACTGAAGCCTTCTCTCTGTACTGTAGTTCCTTTTCCCAAATTTTCTACCATGTTGTGAACAGTATTTTCATGGACTTTTCCTCCCATCTCCCAAATCTTTTGATTTCCACCTGAGCAGGTTAGAAACAAAATTGTTGACCTCCAGACACTAGATACATGAACTTCAGTATATCATAAAGCCGTATTGAAAGTTACTCTCCTGAATATTTCTCTTGGTAATACCTTATTATGCTAGTTCTAAGGGAACATGTCGAAAGGAAGCACGCTTCTGTCCTTCATTAAATCGTCAGTGGGCACGAGGCTCTTCCAAGGATTTACATAAATGGATATTCTCTCTGGACTGACATAGTGATAAAATTTGGTTCCATAAATAAATTTTATTCTATGTCTATACAGAGAATTAGAGTATTTGGGTACAATGTTTTTTAAAAATGCAACAAAAAATTGTAATTTGCTTAATGCATTCATGACATTATTTTAAAGCAAGCCAGAGTTTTTCCTTCCTTCTTTTTTATGTATTCAGAATAATGCTTGTTCCTCCGAAAATAATTTTATTTCCATGGCAATGTCTATAATTTTACACACTCACTCACTCTCACACACATACATTTATTTGACAGAAATAAATCTTTTCACTCCACTGAAGTTAAGTACATTCAGGAATAAGCTTTAACAGTCTTGAAAAAAAATCTCAGGAGATGGGAGACTACTGAATTTTCATTCCCTGGCCTTGTATTTATTTTGAATGTATTACATGAATAATATAGTCTAATTCCCCAACCTGTGAGAATTGTTAATCTTAAATTGCCAAGGTTATATTGGGCAGCAAACTCCTCACTAAGGATGTTTCTTACAGATTTAGATTTAGCATCCCAAAGCCAACATGAATGCTTTCACCTTTAATAAAGCTTTCTTACTCAGAAACGAATCCTACTTTCTGTAGTGAGTCTTACTTTGTCCCAACATCTGTATTTTAGAATGGAATCTCCGGTCACACCAAATTTAATCCTATTCTCCTTTATTGTCTGGGAATTATCTGCTAACAGAGAGACAGGGTTCTGATCCCTTTATATAATTTCTTTCTCATATTCCTGGGTGTTGGAAAAAAATGAAAAAGAAATATTGTCAGTATTACACGAGGTTCCTTTGCATAAGTAGGACCCATAATTTGTACCCATTCCCTGCTTCAACTCTTGTTCCCCACTTCACATCCTATCCATTCCAAGGAGTCTATGACCCTCCAGAATTATCCTACAGGGACACAACAAAAAGTCAATAAAACCAAACTCTACTTTTCTGTGGCAAACAGGTCAGATTTCATGTATCACAGAACAAACTAATAATAGCAGTTACTCAGGGCAAAGAAGCACCATATTTTTTTTACATTTTGTGTTGCTTCTTGGTTACCTCAGGATGTCCCCCATTTATGAAAAAGGTGTGGATTATGTCAACAACATTTACAGTTCAATAGTATAGAACCAATTGAAGCACATCTCATTTTGTCATTCATGTAACATGGAAAGAACTTTTAAACTTTACTTTAAAAGTTTCTATTCCAGTATGGAGCTTCAGTGCCATCATAGACTGCTCAGTAACAAAGGGACAAACAATGGCCCAAAGAACTTGGACAAAGCACTAAAAAACCAAATATTCATTAAATAAGATTATTTATCATTTTAAAATGTAGCTTCAGAACAGCATATAAGAAACAAACAAACATTGTGTGTGTTTGGTAACTATTTCTTTGCCACACCTCACCAATTTGAAACCTGTTTTAGTAGTACTTTGCCTGTCAGTGGCATATACGAATGTAACTATAGTTCCACTATTTCATCATCTCTTATCATTAAATTACTAATTATATTAATATAATTGTTGCTACTTTGGATAGATAGGTAACAAAATTACTTCACTTCCTGTTGGACTGAACAGTAGAGATAAATAAACTGGTATCTAGGTGTTTGCTAATAAAGCTGTTGTCACTGTGAATGCAATTATGCGCTCATCACTTTATTTATCATATGTTGTTTCATCTACACAACTGACATTATTGTTAGAAGCATCAGCTTTGGAAATTATATCTTTTTTCCTGACTATGTTGGTAAGATTACAATAACTTATATATCTTCATAAATGAACACTAGAATTTTTTTTGAAGTATATCAGTCAATCAAATCATTCATTCATTTAACAGCGTTGTCTCCCGCTTTTACTCCACACACTCCAATATGTGTATCCAAGGTAGTTTCATTGTTCCACCACCACTACCCCCAATTGGTATAAGATCAGGTTCACCTCACCAATAATGGCACTAGAAATCTGGCAAGCAATGATCAAGAACAAATGTGAAGTGAATCTTAAACAATGTACCAGGTAGAGGCAAAACTATTCCTATTTTTATGCACCCTCTTTAGCCACATATCCCTTTCAAAGGTGTATATGCCTTTTTTCTCTTTATTGTTTTGAGGCAGGGCTACCTGTTTTGTAAAGATAAGCTTCAGCTGGAGGTGCATTAAAGGACCTGATGACCTGACTTAGAAGAAGATTCAGAAACTGAAATACAAGTAGGCATTTTAAAGTGACACAGAGTTCGGGAACAGAAGACTGCTGTCATGGATCCATTTCCACCATGTTTTAACAAGTTGACACTGCTCAGTAGGAACAGGCTTGTTTTCATTTACAGTTGAGAGTTATTTCATCTTACATTTCCAATAGATTTGCTTAAAATGTTGCATTCATATGTGATGAAAGTGCCAACATTCTAAATATCTGTAAGAGGTCTTCCATGTTGTGTGGAAAAAAATTAATGTTCAGTTTATTTTGTGTGAAATGAAATTGCATAAGTATTTTACATGCCTATATGTAACTTTAAAAAAAGCATTTATTGCATTATAACAATATTATTCTGACAGCAAAGGTGTCCCCATGGTTTATTTTGCACATTAAGAAAATGTGTAAATTCATAAGCCACACAATGACACATTATAATACTGTTCTGTGTGCCCTTACACTGATTCATAAGACCTAGTTGCACTGGGATTACAAATCTGTTTCTTTGAAATTCATAATCTACCTTTGCAAATTACTTCAAAGGGTGATCCATAAAAAGTTCAACTTATATTGATAATGTGCCTTTACATCAGTGTCCACTTTTAGCAATCCCTTAGATAGATTTTTTTTCTAGGAGGAATGCCAATATGACATATCTAATACAATGGAACTTTGATGAAACGCAAGCCTTAGAGTCTTCTTTCGTTCGGGGTCTTACTTGGAACCTTGAGTAAGCATTCTTTTACTGCCATGTGAGCAACCTTGTTTTATTACTACTTTCTTATAAAATTATAATAATAACAAGAATTCTCTATATTCTATAACATGCCTAGTATTTCTATGGAAAACCATTTATGCCATCACTTTTCCTAATGGAACAGTAAGTGATAAAATATAAGTGCATTCCAATGGATGTCATAGGGAGACGAGTTTGTTTGTTTAATGAATAGCCATAATAACAATGGATCATAAATATAGTCATCATTTTCCCCCTGAGGGAATTCTGCAAATATTTCATATGCCCGTAAAATTTGAGCTTGATTAAACACATGCAAATAAGATTGTTGGGGGCAATATACTAACTCTATAAACAGCTTAGAGAGGGAGGTAAAGTACTGTGAAGCGGTATATCAATCTACATGCTATTGCTATTAAGAAACACATTGAAATAGGTAACAAACTGAAATAAAATATGGAGCATATCTTGCAGCTGCAATCCTAAGCCTGGTTTTACAAAACAGTCTCAATGAAATGGAGTTTACCTCTAAGCCACTGATGGCGAAACTTTTTCCCCTCGGGTGCCAAAAGCACATGCTATCGCATCTGCGTACCCATACCCATAATTAAATGCCCCCCATGCCGTACCCCCTGTGCATGCATGCATGCATGACCCTCACACACACTGCCCTGCGCATGCACGCATGGCTTTTTTGCAGCCTGGGGAGGGTGAAAATGGCCTCCCCCGCAGGTCCAAAACAGTCCATTTCCTGACTTCCGGTGGGCCCAGTAGGCCCATTTTTCGCCCTTCCCAAGCTCCAGAGTCTTTCCTGGAGCCTGGAGAGGGTGAAAACAGCCTCCCCAGACTCCCTCCAGAGGCTGAAAATGCGCTTCCAGACCCTCTGTGTGAGCCCTTTAATTACCTGGCATTGCATGGAGACTCCTGGTAAGGGAAGGGCAGTGTGGGCAGGCCAGCCAAAAACCAGCTGGTCAGCACACACATGCGCACTGGAGCTGAGCTAGGGCAACGGTTCACCTGCCCGCTGAAATGGTTCTGCGTGCCACGCGTGCCATAGGTTCGCTATCACGGCTCTAACCTAACATTCATGATATTGCCCTCTTTTTGTTGTTGTTGCGACCCTTTCTGACAAAAACAGTCTATCTTCGGAAAACACTCTGCATATGTGAATGCCCCATTGCCTGCTGTTAAGCACTGCAGACTTCTGTACGTCACAGCGAATGAATTTAAATATGGTTCATTAACCCTGAGCTCAGTGTCTCATCCCCAGGCCCTTGTGGTGGCCTATTAAGTCAAATGTCAGCAGCCTTGCAGAAATCTCCCTACATCAATGCTGATGTTTTATAAACACGCTGGCTTGAACACTGTGTGACATTTATAAATGGAAACAAGTTATAATCCATCCCTTGCAACCCATGTGACCTTCCTTCTCCTCCTCCCAAAAATAAATCTGGAATCATCTAAGTCTTCACCCATTTGGGACACACTTGTTCTCACTGCAGCTTCTGCAGAATTCGCCCACTGAAGGCTTGCCCAGAGCTCTCCCATGCTGGCCTTGCCCTCTGGTTATTGGTTTCACCTGTAAACAGTCCATTGCCACTGCTGACTCCACTAAACATCATTGTACTTCAATCTGCATTTTATGTGAACTCTGGAGCTATTAGCCACTAATATCAACAGTGCTGCTCAGCCTAAGATCATTTATGGCTCCCCTGCTTCGCTTAATGCCTCTGCTTTAGAAGCACAATATTATTAATAGTTGCCCAGCTCAGGAAAGTTAAGTATTTCATTTGGATTAGGTATTATCTGCAGCCATTTTGCATTACATTTGGACAAAACTGAGCAAGCGTTTCTGTGGGGTGGGAGGGTGCAATTTTAAACTTTTCTAATCAGAGTGCATTCTTTCGTATCTTTCTTTGAAACCTTTATTTTCTTACAACTAGCTTTGCTATCATTCAGTAAATTAAATGAGCTTGCACCAATAAATACATATTAGCAACATCTCTTGAAATCTGATGTCCTTGCAGCCATTTCCTTAAGCATTTAAATAGACTGAACTACATTCTCATCCTTTTGTGTGTGAAGCTGCCATGCCTAGGCAGCATTAAACATCTTCATTAAGATGTGTTTAAGTAAGAGGACAGTTATTTCTGAAAGCAATTGCCAAAAGTGATTTGTACACCCAATCAACCTGAAAGGCTATTGGAAAATAAAATCCAGCCAGATAGCACTAGCAATAGCATTTAGACTTCATTGTGCTTTACAGCACTATCTGGGTGGTCTACAGAGTCAGCATATTTCTCCCACCAATCTAGGTCTTCATTTGACTGACCTCAGAAGGATGGAAGACTTAGTTTGTTTAGTTTGTAGTTTATTTATAGTTTATTATATTAGTTTATTTATATTAAGACTGAGTCAACCTTGAGCAGATCAGGATCAAACTCCTGGCAGTGTCCAGAGTCAGCCTGCAATATTGCATTCTAACCACTGTGACATCATGCCACCATATCAGATATATGATGTATTTATGCAGTTGAATATCTGTCCTTGCAGCAGAAGATCAAATCTTGAATCTGTAATACTGAATCTGTAATATTGATCTATTACAGCTCCTCAGAGTGCTGATATCTCCCTTGCTCCAGCTTTGTGCTTAGATTGTGCCAGTTCTAGAAACCCTGACTTAACAGGCTTTGCATGTGAGAGGAAATCCCTTTTCTCTATAACTTTCTGGCCAAAGGAGGCCTGTTCTCTTTCTTGGCTAATTTTTCTTTCGGATGCCAGTTTCTCAGCCATCTGTGCAATCCATTGACTTCTTTAAACATCCGAGAATGAGCCGTTTTGTTCTTCCTTTGGGAATGCCCCAAACTCAGGAAAGATTTTGTTTTGAAGAAGCCAATCCAGTGGTCCATCTGGCTTCTCAAACGACAGACATTATTTAAAGTAATCAAGTTTTCCATGCACTTCCCTGGGACCTTCTGTCTGCAGACTCTTGGTAAGGCTCTTTCCCTGACTTGCATACCAAACTCCGAAGAGCATTCTGAGTCCCCAGCATGTTCCACTGTGGGATCCTCGCACCTAAAGCAGAATGCCCTGCTCCACTATACTTTTGTTATTTATTCCCTCTGTTTCCATACAGCCGTACACCCACTTCCCCCCACCCTTCTAAATCCTGGCAGTTCTATTTTGCCTTCAGTGATTTCTTGGGGGGGCAAAGGACGATTGCTGACTGTGAATGCACTGAACCTCTAGACTCTCACAGAGAAGAGCTTTAATTGAGATTACACTGAACCAAGGGATATGTTTGGAGATGTCGCCTTTGCAGAAAGAAATGGGTGATGCTTTTAAAAAAGGCCATAGCATAGGCCATACTCTCTTCTCCTTCACAGTCAGATTGTTTTTTTAAAATGTGGCAAATGTTATACTAGAAGTCAACATTGCTATTAAAATGATTGAGACAGTTGAATGAAGAAAATATACTGTACCTTTCCAATCTCTTGTTCCTTGCTGGTTTTCAAGGGTGCCCCCACAGCCTCTATATTTCCAGTGACAGAATGGATGTTATACCCGACGTTGCAATAATGTTGTTCCAATTTTCCATTTAAAATTATGGATTCTAGCATGCATTCTGTGACTTTCCATTTCTGGTGTACTTGTGTCGATGGGGTCTTGCTCTGCCTCAAAGCCTGGCTTAGCTAGATAGACAAACACCTTCTTTGTATAATATTTGGGTTGCAAAGTTGAATTCCCAAGTGATGGTTAGGATATTCTTCCTTCATTAAAACTGTTGCACAGTTCTCTGAGGGGAAACTTGGGAAGTTTTGCTTTAGAAGTCAACTGTCCTAGATACTGTGATGGGTACAATATTAATTCTGGCTTTGTAATTTTTTTGGGGAAAAAAAACCCTTATCAGATCATAGGATTAGAGTATTATTATAACTTTCTGCAAATATATAGCTGACAGTGATTATAATTTTGCTATGTACTTTGTGTCTTTAACTAATGAGCAATATATATTATCTTGGGTGATCTTAGGGGAGGAAAAGAGACAGGCAGAATGAATTATTAGAATGAGATAGAACAAACATTTTCTTATACTTTAAGTGGAATCTTGCATTCATTAAAGTCTATTTAATTAATTAACAAGGATAACATTCAGAGATAAGTCCTCCTATGTATATAAGAGAAAGACACAGATAGATTTTTAAGTAGCTTGGAAGTAAGTCATCTGGACCACTGTGCTGGCTTGATGAAGAGATGGCTCCCACCAAGGTTAATACCATTAATCACGCTTGCTTAGCAAGTTCACATTCTAGTTATGGATTGGAAGTCTACTTTGCCTTCTGAAGCAAAAGTCCTGAAAATCAAGTGGACCGATTCCTCCACGAAGGGTAGGACGACTTATGCCAGTGTCCTTTTCTCCTTGCAATTTCAGTGTCACCTCTTAAAATGATCTGAGCAAACTTACAGGAGGTACATAGGGCCCCATAGTAAAGGAAGGGCAATAGGTATCACTTCCTTCTTGAATGTTCCTGCAAGAAGGCACATAAAACTTTAGTTTTATGCTAGAATTAGTATCAGCAACAGAGGTGGTATTCAGCCGGTTCTCTCCAGTTTGGGCGAACCTGTAGTGGCGGCTGCAGGAGGCTCCGCCCCCCCCAATGTAATGTGTGAGCACTGTGCATGCACAGAAAGCGGAGTGCATGTGCAGATGTGGCACGCACAAGCGCTCTCACATTTGCGAACCGGAGGGAAGGTAAGTGAATCCCACCACTGATCAGCAAGGTTACTGGGAATGCAACTTAACCAAGAAAAAGTATAATCCAAACTGTATATATTTGAATTTATTTATCCCATTTTTTATTTTTTATAAACATACTTAATATATCTTCTTTTTCCTATTTTCCTCACAATAGCAACAACTCTGTAAAATAGGTAGTCTGAGAGAGAATGACTTGCTCAAAGTCACGCAGTCAGCTTTCATGTCTAAGGCAGGACTAGAACTCACAGTTTCCTGGTTTCTGACTGGTGTCTTAATCACTAGACCAAACTGTCTCTCATAACTTCTGAATAGTATATTTAATATATGCTGCATACAATGCAACAATACCATACCTATTGAAAGTGTGGTAAAGCGGTAATGTTGTTGTGTAAATTCCAGACACACTTTGAGAACACAAGAACGTTTAATGATCTAAACTGAGTGTCTCTCCCACTTCTTTATGTAATCCATTTATTTACCACCTTCTTTTCAGATCACAATAAGTTTAGTTGCACTTCTATTAGGCTACCATTTCGGGGCTGCAGAACTCTGGATGATCCCTGGATGGCAGTGAAGAGATGCAGACACTTCTAACAGCTTGCTGCCATCTAGCCCAGAGATGGTGTGTTTACTTTACCATGACTGTAAAACCATCTGGAATGACCTTATAGGAAAGGTGGGTGGCATAAAAATTTAACAGATAAAATAAATAAATAAAAATAAAATAAATAAAACAAAGCAATATTGTAACTACCAGTCTCCCTCCCTCCCTCCCTCTTTCTCCACAAACACATACCGATACACTGGGTGCTTCTTTTCATCTGTTTATTCATTCTTTTAATGTCGGCTCTTTGAAGTAGTCCAGACAGAAAACCAAAACCATGAGAACTAATACTACCTTTATTGTAAGGTTATAGTAATATAGTTTTGCAAGTCTGAAAATGCTTCCCTCCTCCCCTGCCTTTATCTTCCAGAGAATTAGGGAAGGTCCCTTCTGAGTCATTGGATGTCTCAGACTATTGTCTTGGCTGCGGCTCTTCCTTACACGTCCCAAGGTTACTCTCACAGCCCATTACATTTAGCTTTATATAATGAATTAATTACTTGTCTTTTTAATCATCAATACTGAAGTTTATTTTACTATTTGATTGGTAATATAACTTGCACATTTCTCCACCATGGTGTTTCATACCACATGAAACTAGCAGTATAAGAATTATAAAATCTGAAATTCAAAGTAGCTAGAGAGAGCCTGCCTAAGAAAGCTGATTTACTGCAAGAAAGAAGCAAGAATTCTCAACAAACATGTTAAGATTTATAAGAACTGTTTATTAGAATGATTGCTTGAATCCAGCTAGTTAGTTGTCACTTGCATGGCTATTTATCTGTATCTAATATCTTTCTTCAGCGTTAATTCCTATTATATTTCAACGGCCAACTTGAACAAATTGATTGCTTATGTGAGTAATCTACTCCTATGAATAACATGTTGATATTAAAATTTATAGAGCTTATTTTCTGAAGTGGAAAAATCACAATAAATTGACATTTACAGAGTAAAAAGGGATATAGAAGCTCTATGTTTCATGCTATTTATTGTTGGAATTACAACTCATAGTACAGAATCCTGCCTTGTGAGTTTTGACTGCTCAACTCCCTACTGCTTTCAGAATCATATGAATTTAAGATTTTTAAAAAATGAATTTGCCACAGAACAACTGGCTACCTGAAGCAATACGAAACAGGGATTCGATCTCTTGAAATTTTTATGATTATTCTAATAAATATCCAAAAATAATTAAATGGAAATTGTGTCTGTGGGGGGGGGGGGGGATCCTTTAATTGCTGACATAGATTCTCAATTTTTCAAACACTGTCAGAAAAGCTCACGAGATAATTAAATTTCCTTTAAATTCTGTAATACAACTTTTTAACCTTTCAGGTTTTACATTAATCAAGGTTTGTCAGCTTTAATCAGAATGCACTCATAAGCTACTGCCAAAGTAATTAAAATGCCAATTCTGCTGGCAAAGGTACAACAGTTGTTATCAAAGTTACGTAAGTTATCTGGCTGCCACATTGATTCTTCAGATCACATTAATAGACTAATTGGCTTTAGTAGGGAATTAATCTTCAGATATCCCCTCATTCTTTCAAGTTCTAGAATGGACTTTAATGGTAGCAGTTTATTCACTCCTTTAACATCTATTAACTCGGTAAAATATGAACTCAGATCCTCAAACTATTTATGCTACTGAGGTTCTAATAGAATCACTCTGGAATACATTGGTTGAGGAATAAGACTCATACCAGAATCGAACTACTTTAATTAAAGTCAGTGTTAACAAAGGCTTTAATATTCCTAGGGTAATTTGTTTGACCCACAAATCATTTTCTTAGTTATGTACCCTACATTTTGCTTCCCTTATCCACCCTACTTTTGCAGGGTAGATAAGGAAAGAGAAGAATTTTGAGTACAAAGTGGCCTCTCAAAAAAGTCATGAAGTAAAAGGAATTTGTGAGAGAGATTTAGTGCTGTAAACTTTGAGGGCCAGTTGTAAGTACCACTCATTCAGCACCATTGCAAATTTCAACAGTTGCTGAACAAGTGGTCAGTAAGTGAGGCAGAGGTGTGTTGCTCCCAGTTTGGGCTGGATCAGCTGAACTGGTAGTGGTGGCAGTGGGAGGCTCCGCCCATCTGCCCGGACGCTTCTGCACATGTGCAGAAGCATCACATGCGTGGGCACAAGCGAATCAGTAGCACTGACATTTGAAACCCACCTCTGAAGTGAGAACTATCTGTATACTAAAGCCACCCTTATATCTCCTTCTGCCTCATTTGTGATCCATTTCTCTCATCAGCTATATATCCTATACTTTTTAAATTTATGGAATGAATACAACAGTGGGTATAACAGTGATAACAACAGCTTTAAGGCTTCTACCTCATAATATACCATAAAAGGCAGGGTGGAAGCACCCATGTCCGTATAACAATTATCATCATGTTACTTACTACAATTCTTGCTGTAATATATTATTATGGTTTGAGAACATATGACAAATCCAGCTTGCTCATACTGAGCTGGCTATGAGCTTATCTTTTTCTGGAAAACGCATGCATTCTACTTTGCATTCCAAGATGGAAGGCAATTTGGACTTAATGCAGCCAATTGAATCCAAATAGCTCAATAGGATGGCAAATTAGCTTTTAGTAAGCAAAATGCTCTAAAGGAATAAAACAATGGCAATTGTGTCTATATGCAAAAATGCTGGTTTTTGAAGAAGCTTATATGCATTATTGGGCCCAAAGACTGCAGACTAAATATGGATAAGAGAGCATTATATTTGAGCAATCTCGTCTAATGCAAAAGAGCCATTACAATCCAAAGGAGGGGGAAGGGTGAGAAAAAGCAACTCCACCTTATTTATGTTAGGTATAAGCTGAGTGGGAGAGCAGTCTTGGCAGGTTTTCAAGATTCTCCTACATGGCTGTACTAGCAGAAAAGTCTTTCCAGAAATCTAAGTGGTTCTTGACTATTACAAGAAAAGCAGGTAGAGTTAAGTGTCCCACTGCCTTTGATGGCTCAGGATGTGGAGACAGGATGATACTCTTCCTATCTTTGACTGGAATACAGGTAATTCTTGCTTAGCAACTTCTCATGCGATGATTGTTCATAGCTACAAGAGTGATGGAAAAAGTAACTTTAGAATCTTGTGTTTAGAATAGAATAGAATAGAATTCTTTATTGGCCAAGTGTGATTGGATACACAAGAAATCTTTATAGGTCTGCAAAGCAAATGAAGGAAGAAGTAAGATTAGGACAGTGGTGAATTTCTGTGGAAATTTTCAATCATCCAGGACATGGTTGTCCCAAAGGTGCTTTTTCCCAAAAGGCAACTGGACTTCCTTGGGTTTTTTTCTGTTTGAAAATATTTTTATTGTCATCCAAGAAGCTTCTTCAGTTCTAAGTGATTGGTGAGAAATGGGATGAAAATCCCTACCAGTCAGTTAGAACTGAAGAAGCTTTTTGGATGAGAAGCAAAAAGTTTTCACAGGGAAAAAACCCCAAGAAAGTCCAGCTGCCTTTAGGAAAAAGCACTTTTGGGAACCACAGTGATGATTTCACACATCAACCACTTTGCTTTAATGACTGAGTGGCCAGCCCAATTGTGATGAGACTACCTGCAGAACAATGAGACTACTTGCAGAACAAGACAATTCTGTACATAAGGTGACAATGCTTAAGATGAGCAAACTTTATTCTCCAGATCTTGACACCTCCTCCTCCATCATTTGATTTATAGCCTGGCTTTCTGACTTGCCAATGGCTTTGATGCTTTTCCTCAACTAGGTACATCAAGCATCTTTGAAAGGAGGTGAATTAACTCTTAGATACTGGGAAGCAGAACTGCATGTCTTAGTTTAGAAACAGAGGAAAAGAATAATAATCTGGATAGATCTTTTCTGCTAAGGAAGGTTGCTGTTATTGATTGATGTGAGAATGGATGCAAGGTGTACAATATTAGGTGGCAGACTCCGCCAATGGAGAAAGTAGATGAGACTCAGGCAAAAGGGAGATGCCAAATGAGAAATGAACGCAAATTGAGGGAACCAAGTCAGGTGAAAAAAGGGGCCAAATATTCCCAAAGCAGCAGTTTTCCCAGCAGGACCCACCCCCTTTTTTCCTCCTCCTCCCCCCATGCAGCCATAGCATTTTACACATGACTATGTTTCATTGCTTGGTTTAATCAATTTATTTTCATTTGTTTTCATTTTAATGGTTGCGAGCTGCCTTGGAGATCCCTTGTGAAACTAAAAGGTAGGCTTCAAATAAATAAATTAATGAATAAAAATACTCCGCTGACTCCACGGACTGCTCTGCCATATGCTTCTTAAACATTTCTAAGACAAGTTATGTCTTAGAAATGCCCCTTATAATGGACCAGATTTTTTCTGTAATGTCGTTCTCTGGCTGGGCCCCTTTATAAGAGAGACAAGAGGGGCATACAGGGGCTTAAAATCCAGAATATGGTCATTGCTGAGCACAAGTAGATGTGCAAATCTGGGTTGATGGGAACTGCAGTGCAAATGGGAACAGATGTCACAACTCGTTTGATGGCTCTGAGCAACAGAGAAACTGAATTAAGACATGAGATAAATGGAGTACCAGAAACAAGCACTGAATCATAAAGTCATTGAGTTAAAGGCACCCGAGGGGTATCCCCTGCTCATGGCAGCATCCACTGGAACATATCTGACAGATGATCATCCAGCCTTTGTTTGAAGACCTCTGCTGAAGGAGAATTCACCATATTATGGCCAATCTGTTCCACAGCCTGGAAATTCATGCAGTAATGAAGTTCTTTCTGATATATCTAACTTGTGCCTGCTTCTTTCCAATTTTAACCCATTGATTTTAATCCTGACTCTCTGGGCAATAAGGAATATGTCTACTCCTCCTTCAGTGATAACCTTTGTGATATTAGAAGATTACTATCCTATTTTTCCTTGGTTACCTTTTTTTTAGACTAAACATATTTAGATCATTAACTATTCCTCACAGGGTCTTATTTCCAGGCCAATCACCATCTTAGTAGCCTTTCTCTGAACTTGCTTCAAATTTTGATTGTTCCCTTTAAAGTATGATTCACAGAATGGATATAGTATCCCAGATGGAGTCTGATTATTTCTCATTAGCTATCCTATCAATACATTTGTATTTGTAGTTGACCAGGACATCTGGATCCTTTCACATGTACTATGGCCAAGACAGGTGTCATCTTATACACCTGCCTTTTGTATTTCATGCCCAGTTACAGAACTTTCTGTCATGTTAAACCATTTGAATAGCATCAATCCAGCAAAGACCTTCATTCCACACCATTTGAGCTATAATGAAGCCATTGAAGACCACTCTTTGAATGTGGTCATTCAGTCAACTGTGAATCCATCTAACAAAAGTGACATCTAGTATCATTTCAAACAGTAAATGTGCTCTCTGGAAACTGAGCTCATTCATAGCTCCCTCCCCCCAAGCTGCTTTAAAAGGAACTGAAAAGTGAATATGCATTTAGCAAAAAAGAAATATAGTATTTCTCTCAATCAGAAATGCACAATAAAATAATGGTCGAATATTTAGAAAGCAATTATATGTATAAATATTTATAATAAAATAGAAATCTAGGTGAAGGAACAGCGGAATTACTATGCTGAGGGCTGCAAAGTTGAAAGAACATGAACTAACCAGTAGTTGGGGTCTAAAATATAACTATTGAACTTCTTTCTTTTGATGCCGTGCATGTATTTCAATCTGTCTAGAGCCCAAGAAAAAGAGTGCATTTGAAGGATCCGTTTCCTGTTTTGAAACAAAACCACAAATATATTTGTTATGTCCTCAGGGTCAGGAGCATAACAGATGATGATTTCCTAGTTTAGGATACCTTAATTCAAGGGAAACTTTTGGCACATTTTTTCGTGCTTAAGCATGTGGCCTGAATTCTCAGATTCAGACACTCAGATACCATCTGCAATTTATAGCCACACAAGAAGCTCAGAATCCAGCAAGCCAGGTGCCTTTCAAATCTAAAAGTCAGAAACGAGCAGGGATAGAGTTAACAAATCCCCTGCTGGCTCAGTGTTTAAGGCCGCAGTTCAGTATAAACAAAAGTTGGTATAGCAGCAACCTTGCTAGAAGTAGCCTAGCTTATCCTGCATTGAACTCTCCAAGGTCCTGATTAGTGCTTTGTTCTATCAGAATTCAGGTGGCCTGGTCCATGTCTTGGTGCCCATCTAGCTACAGCTGGCTTCTTCCAATCCTCAGCCAGTCCACAGCAATATTAACTGAATCCAAGCAGCACACTTAACTGCCTGACATCACAATATAGGCAATGTTACTAATAAGAATAGAGTAAGACATAACTTCCCAACTGCAGTTGACAACAGCCCCAAACAAATTAGAGTTAGCAAAGAGAAGAAACTATGATCACATACAAAAATACTCCAATAGCTTAAAGTCAGAAGCCCAAAAGCCTTGGATGTAGTCCAGATACCCCTTTTCTAATTATGTTAGAAATACATAAAGAACTAATATTAACTATAACAGTGATGTTAAAATTAAAATTAAATGTCTGTTCATATACATTTTATGTTTGAGTGTTTGTATGTGATCTGGAAATCTCTCTGTGACTCTGTGTCTGTGTCTGTGTCTGTGTCTCTGTCTGTCTGTCTGTCTGTCTGTCTGTCTGTCTGTCTGTCTCTCTCTCTCTCTCTCTCTCTCTCTCTCTCTCTTACATTCACAGTTATAAATATAAAGGAAAGTGATGTGTTATACTTTGAATTCAAGAAACCATTTGTCACAGGTCATCCAATAAATATCTGAATACTGGTTTCATCAGCAATTTTTTCTTCCAAAGAATAAAAATTTGCTGAAAACAACAAAATCTCTTTTCATGTGCATCTGCAAATCAGTATGTCACATTAGGCTTCTCGATTATGAAAAAGTTATTTCCTTGTATAGAGTACACTTAAATCAGTGAAGGTTTTCCAGCTTTTGTTTTTTCTGATTATGCTCCCTTTTTAACACTTAAAATAAAAATTTGGGAGGGGTGATGCTATTGAACTACTAGGACAGTTTGGCATGCTTCCCAACTGTATTTATTAATTCAATAAAACATGCATTTTTGCCATGTGTTCATAATGCAGATGGTTTACAAAAGCCCACTTATATAGTAGCAATGGTCTTAAATATGTAATTCAATGTGGCACATTGTTTGTTTGTTTAAATAAACCAAGGAAATATAAAAAATATTTAGATTCAAGTTGCTGTATAAAATTATATGTTGGGTACATAAGTATCCTATGGTTTCACACTTGACAATGAAGATATGAAAGTGGTGGATGGTTTCTGCCTTTTAGGATCAACTATCAATATTAAAGGAGCAAGCAGTCAAGAAATATGTTGCAGATTAGCACTTGGTACAGCAGCCACAAGGTGTTGGAAAGATGCTGTGATGTGTGTATACCTACAAAAATCAGAATAATGCAAACCATAGTGTTGTGGCCCGGCAGGAGCTGTTGGAGCTGCCGCCAGACTCCGACAGCGAGGGGTCTCATGAGTTGGCCCTGGAGGAGGTGGAGGACTCTCAACAAGGTGCTGACTCCGAGCAGGGCGAGGAGAGACTGGTTGGCCACCAGGTGGCGCCAGAGCCTTGGATCAGAGGGAGTGATCCAGAAAACACTTGTGAGTTGTTTTGGGATGCACACCGTCAAAGGGCTACTCGGCGGCAAGAACAACTGCGTAATTATACGAGATGATTACACTCAGCTGATGCTTATTAAGATCCTCTCCTGATTATAAAAGAGACTGCTTGTGCCACGCCCTTTTGCAGAAGTCAACATTAACGATTAACAAGAAACAAACTTGGCAGGCTGGATTGCTGCCAGAGTTTGTTTGCATTGCTGCCAAGTTTGGTAGGACTTTTTGCTGGAGTGCTTATCTCTTTGTTTATTTTGGGCTTGCAGCCAATGAGAGTCTGGACTGATTATAAGTATTCTTATTTATGTTTGTTTTTGGCTTTCGTTCCTGGACGGTGACGGGGGGATCAGAACACCATAGTATTCCCCATTATGCTCAATGGAAGCCAAAGATGGACTTCAAGGAAGCAGGATAGGAAATTGTCTTTGGGGAGTCTAAGTCATCCAGGTCATGGTTGTCTCAAAAGTGTTTTTTCAAGAGGCAACTGGATTTTCTGTTTTTTCTTTGAAGATGTTTCAGTTCTCATCCAAGAAGCTTCTGAAGATGAGAAGTGGAATGTCTTCAAAGAAAAACCAGAAAGTCTAGTTTCCTCTTGAAAAAACACCTTTGGGACAGGATAGGAAGAGTATTATAGAAACAGTATCAATGCCCTTGATCTCTGATGTTGGAGAAGACTCCTGAGAATACTTTGGGCAGCTAAGAAAGCTGATGTATCATTGAATAAATCAATCCAGAGTTCTCACTTGAGGGACAGAGGACCAGGTTCCAATTATCTTACTTCAGACATGTAATGAGAAGACCTACTTCTCTAAGTGCTAAGAAACAGAAGAGGATAATCAGCAACAAGGTGGACTAACTTTGTTACAGCCGTGATGAGTTGGGAGACTTGAAAAAACAGGGTGAGGATAGATGGACATGAAGAAAATCTATCTTCCTGTAGGTGATCACAGGGAATCAAAAACAGCTTGAGGGCTGTTTTAATAATCAATCCATCAATGAGTTCAGAGGATTGGAACAATATACAAAGGCAACACCAATTCTCTCCCATTCCAGAAGGCAGGATACAGAATAATGGAGAAATCAGATTACAAATGCATGTTAGGAAAATGCTTGCCAATTATCCAGAAATTTCTCTAGGCTCTTTTAATTTCAATTCCTACACTGAACAAGGCTTCCTATGCCTCCTTTAGATCCTATGCTTTTTATGCTTCCTTTAGATTCAATTCAATTGAAAATTATATAATTTTAGAGGAAGTCATATTCATCAAAAATCAGTAAAACAATTAATTTCAACTTAATATTTCACCCTAGCACTGCCATTCTTGGGAGACTAACATGTATGTCCATTAGTATACTGCATGAGTGCAACAAAGGAAGCATTAACAATGTATAGTATTAAAGTAATACATTTAATAACCTCTTTTCTATCTAATCTGTCTATAGTATTTGTTGGCAGCTGAATGACTACTTGATGCTAATACTGTAGTCTCCTGGCTAATATAACATCACAATAAACTAAATAAATAAATATATATTTTGTTTGTTTATTATTTATTTATCACAATATGCTAAATAAATAAATGTATATTTTATTCACGTTTATTTACAAGTGGGTAGCATTCATGTATATAAAGAAACATTTATATATAAATATAAATATATAAATCTGTATATAAATAAATATTTTCCTTTGGAAAGGGCTGTCTGAAATTGGAGGATGTCTTCCTTTTGGATAAATACAATAACTTAAACATTAGGAGCTAAGCATTTTTCTTACATGGCAGTTGAAACTACAGTGCATGTCACAGAATAGTTTTGATAATAACCTTCTTATTTGCAGTGATTACCCATCAAATAACATACAATGGATGTTTGGAACAGGATCCGAGAATAGTAATATCGGGGGTGGGGGGATGAGAATATTACCCAAGAAAGTGTAGCATTTTGTGTTTCAAAATGGGTCTGGAGTGCTCTTTCCTTCCAGATAAATTGTTTGTGCACAATATTTCTGTCAGTCTTACCTACAGAATGCTTTGTTATTTGCAGCAATGGTTTCTGTATAGCTCAGATTACAGTACAAACATTTATTGATTGACCTGATTATTGATTTATAGCCTTCCTTTTGTGGACCTCAAGGCAGCCTACATTATAGTTCCTCTCCATTTTCTTCCTAACAAACAACTTTTTGAGATTGGTGGTAGGTTAAGCTGATCCAAAGTGAACATTGTAGTGGACATAGACACTGAATTTAGGCTTTCTTTGGCCTACCTCAATATTGTTACCAGTAAGCTGCTCCGGTATCAAACATACTTGAGTATTAATGGGAAAAACAAATTACAAAAGGACACAGTCCTTTTATAAACTCTGCGTAGGAACTGGTTTATCCAGATTGTGAAAGTTGAATCATTACATTAAAAATAGTAAGGATGAAAATGAAGGCCCCATAAAATTCTCTCATCTGCAAAGGAATTTAAAGTGCTCACCATTCTTTCAAAGTCATACAGTTTTTCTCAAATCATTAAGAATGGAATTAAACCTGGGAACTACATCCAAACGCATAAATGATCCTTTGGGAAATAGTAACATTGCTCTATTTTCCATTCTAGACGAATTTGATTTTTACAATTTTCATCATAAAACCATGGGTGGGGCAAGAGGAGCTAGGTTTTGTGTAATCATACATCTAATAGGTATAAATTCTAACAAACCATATGTTGACCTGCAAAAGCAAATAAAATATCCATTCCCCAAAGCTACAGTACTAAATGTGCCACTGTCTATAAGATGTATCCTTCTAAATTATCTTTTGGCACTTCACCATCTGAGCTTCACTTGAGATCCCAGGAAATGCATTATATGGAGCTGCTAAGAGATTATATTATACACTCTAGTACTTTTTCCAAGTGACCTTTCACTTTTCAAATATTTGGAACCAAATATGTATTATCTAATGTTAAATGGCATATCTACAGTATATGCTCATGCATGTTATCTCACTTGGATTAAGTGTTCTCCATTTATGCAACCAGCCAGATTTCTGCTAACCATATGTTTCTGCAACTCCCATGTTAAAAATGAGGAAATGGCACTGTAATGCTATTTAAAACTATATTAGTTCTGTACTTTTTCCACATCAGAAACAAGGCCTGATAAGTTAGAACTCCATAATGCAAGCACTGAGTTTTGGATGAATTAATAAATTCTAGCTTTGTCTTGGATCTTTAGATACAATAGGAATCTTAATTCCAGTGTTTATCTGAAAATCAGAGAACAAAGTAACAGAAATACAGGAAATTCAACACAATGGGGAATTGTGTTTCAAAATGACTCTTAGACATCGTCTTGCTTGCCCCTAGCAAAAAATAGTGGTTATATTCAGCCTATTCAAACTCTCATAATAGGAGATTAACTACCTTCGTTCCCACAGCTAAGGAAAAAGATTAATCATAATTCTATTTTCCAAGATGTAGTAGTTAGGGCAAATGTGCAATGTATAAAAAGAGAGACTGAGATGGCTGTAAATATTTAAGTCCCACCTGACACCAATAAAAGCAGTAAAAATGATCACATACCTTTTTAGTGAATATCTTGCACTCTTTTCCATCTGTTTCCACTTTGTCTTAACAACTCTAACTCTTTAGGAGGGGGAGGCAATTATATATAGTAGTCCTCGTGGCACAGTGGTTAGAATGCAGTATTGTGGGCTGATTCTGCTCACAGCCAGGAGTTCGATCCTGAAGAGGCTCAAGGTTGACTCAACCTTCCATTCATCCAAGGTCAGTACCACGAGGACCCAGATTGTTGGGGCAATATGCTGACTCTGTAAACCACTTAGAGAGGGCTGTAAAGCATTATGAAGCAGTATATAAATCTAAGTGCTATTGCTCATATATACAGCACATGTACACCCTTGGAAGATTAACAGTAGGCAGGTTCAGTGCTTTATTATTCAAGAAAAGGCATCTATGAACTCAAAATATATTATCTTATGCATGGGTGGTCAATCCTTAGCTGGCATCTGAACGCCACCCTTCTATCTAGAACGCCTTCTGATTGTGTTGCCAACATTTAATTATCTTCTTCTAGAGATGAAACATGCCAACATGCTAATATATGTCTAAAGAAATTCAGAAAACAATGATTCCCACCAATAATCAAGAAACTAACTGACAAAGAGAAAATACTGGCTCTTTTCAAATATATGACATATTGCATCATCATCATCTTCCTACAAGCTGTGACTCCTCCCTCTCCAAAATCCCTCTCCAAACTCCATGTATGTTAGTCACTATGGTCCTAATAATGTTTGACTGCTCATGATTTTAATTCTATTTCAGCTACATGAATTCAATTTCCCACGCTTGTTTTGGCTTCATAAGGTGGATGAGTTTTGCTTGAAGACTGTATTGCATCCCCACCCCGTACACAGGGAGTGGAATATTAGGCAAGTAGCAACAAATAATGTTTAAAAAAAAAGCACCTGGGTGGCATCAATAACACCCAACCCAAAATCAGACAAGAGATTTTCTGCAGGTAATTTTCTAGATCTTCTTTCTTTCTATTCCTTCCAACCCAGAAGAATGTGAGAAAAAATATATAAAGTGTCTCGGGGTCTGCCTGTTTTCCAGCAGGATTCCTCACTGAAAATGGAACAGAATGGGACCAATTTGGTGTAGGGAGAGAATCCACAAAAAGAAATACAGTTAGTCTTCGACTTACAACCATTCATTTAGTGACCAAAGTTACAATGGCACTGAGTGAGAGATGATTGTTTTTCACACTTGTGATCATTGCAAGTGGTAACATGATCAAAATTCAGATGCTAGGCAACTGACTTGTATTTATGACAGTTGCAGTGGTATGTGATCCACTTTTTGCAAACTTCTGATCAGCAAAGTCAATGCGGAAACTTAACAACTATGTTAGTAACTTCACAAATACAATGATTCACTTTGAAACTGCAGCAAGAATAGTTGTAAAATGTTGCAAAATTCACTTAAAATCACTGTCTTGCTTAGCAATGGAAATTTTGGGCTCAGTTGTGATTGTACCTCGAGGACTCCCTATATGTTGCTTTGTAACAGGCTCAATGTGACCAGGGGGAAAAAAATCTGCCATTAAAAAAAAGTCCCCCAGTGCATCCTTATGGGATCAGGAATTGTGTAGCAGCTCCAAATATTACCAGCTGTTTTGTTCTGACTCTAGCATTACTCAGAATGGAGCATATGCAACCTGCCCTGTACTTCCACACATGCATACAAAACAAAGAGCAAAATTATAGGCAAGATCAGGTGATATCCAATACATACGTACAGATGCAGAGCAACATATTGTATATTCATTCGCACTGATTAGACACTTACATATATAGGTAGTCCTCAACTTACAACAGTTCGTTCAGTGACCATTCAGAGTTACAGTAGCACTGGAAAAAAGTGACTCATGACCATTTTTCACATTTATGACCGTTGCAGTGTCTCTATGATCAAGTGATGAAAATTCAGACTCTTGGCAACTGGCTTAAATTTATGACAGTTGCAGTGTCTCGGTGTCATGTGATCACCTTTTGGGACCTTCTGACAAGTAAAATCAATGGAGAAGCCAGATTCACTTAAACCATGGCGCTATTGCTAACTTAACATCTGCAGCCATTCACTTCACAAATGTGGCAAGAAAGGTCGTAAAAATGGGACAAAACTCACTTAACAAATGTCTTGCTTAGCAACAGAGTATCCCCCCCCCCTTTCTTGAACTATCGATGAGGGAGGAAAACTTTTTTTGAAAAACTTTTTTTATTTTTATTCTATTATATATATTTACAGGTATACATTCACATAGTTATTGTTCTTATTTATCTTTATCATTTTTACATATTTGTTTTTTTCCATATAAAGGGTTAAAATATACATTCTGGGTTGCTTTGCTTACCATCCCATAAACCTATTTTGTATTATTATTACTATTTTTTCTTTTCTTCTCACCCTCCCTCCCTTCTCTACTTTCTTCCTTCCTCCTCTCCTTTCCCTTTCTTTCTTCCCTTGCCTCTCCCCTACCTCTGTCTTCCTCCTCCCCCCACCTCCTTCCTTCTCTTTCTGTCCCTGCCCTCCTTCCTCGATGAGGAAAACTTATTTATTCATGTTAGACTGATATTTCACCCTTCATTCAGGAACCACAGGCAGTTTATAGCTCACTTCCTCCTATTTTTTTCCATCCAGCATTTTTATGGGCTGAGAGAGAGTGAATGGAGCAAAATCACCCTGTGAGCTGAGGTGCCTTAGGATAAACTAGAATCTGAGTATCCCTTATGCTTGCAACATTAGTTATCTTTCAACAGAAGTTTTCTCTCACTGAAAAAGACCTGATTTGGGGTTTAATCTTTCTTGATTACTGTTTGGGAACTAAAATGAAGACAGATGCCACATAAGGTCCTAGAGAAAAAAGCAGGATATAAATCTAATAAACAAAGAAATAAATATCATTTTGACTGCGGAATGCTCTCCCCCCAGTGATTACCTGATAGCTTCTGGACATTATACAACAGCTGTTAACAGAAGCCCTTCATCTGTAATTGAGCTGGTGGGGCCAATGATGGATCTATTTTCAAGAAGTCAATTTGATTCTTCAGTATTATATCATGATGTGGTGCACAGGAGTGCAACTGACCTTGAAGAATTCAAGACTGATTCATTAGCTCATGCAATCGCTTTAGGAACACGATGTCCTGCAAAAATGAATGAGGAAGGGAAAATGGCAAATTCCTGGAGTGAGCTTATCTCATGAACTTATTTCAGGTGTTCCCCCATAAATCAATTTGTCAGGGTTCCTTTTGTCTTTTAAAAAAATAATATTAAGTTACTTTAAGATTTATATTACAATATGTTTCTTCTCCCTCCCCCCACTGCCTCAAAATAGCTTATCAGCTCATCACCCATTCCAGGGTCATTGAGATCAATTTCTGGGGTTATAACAAAAAAATTCATATATCATCCTAGCCTCAAGTTGTTCACCGTGATTTTCCATTACAAAAAAGGTTAAAAAGGTAAACAAGACTTTTTAAAGCTCATGCAAACATTCTACCCTCACCCATTATTTTGCATGTCCTCATGATTATATTAAATTCCTTATTAAGTTCATCTAAATAAATTGTTCTTTTAGATACATATATCATACCCACAGACTCAAAAAAAAAATGTTGAGGAAGTTCAGTTTCCCTTAAGTAGATTTTTAAAAAAAAAAGATTTCTGAAGGAAGTTTTGAATAAACAGAACAAACAATTTCTAATATACGTACACATTTTTCACAAATGCCTGTTTTATCTTTCTTTTGAAATATATCTGTTCACATCCAAATAATACAGATATTTCTGTAATCTAGAGATTTAAAAGTTAGAGTGTAGCATCTCCCTTCGGAAAACATAAGAAAATGGCATAATGAAAGCAATTTCATATTGTGAAAAGAAGTGAATTATCAGGTTCTTTTCACAGGCCATACCATATATTTCTAGCTGTATTATTTACTTGAATGAATAGTTCTAAAAGAAATTTAAAAAAAACACAAGGCAACGTGAAAGGATTAAAAAATAACTTGGGATGCCTGCCTGCACATGCATTTTAAGGCTTTAACTTTGTATATATTAATTAAGTGTGTGTGTGTGTGTGTGTGTTTGTGTTTGTGTGTGTGTGTGTCCCTGTACATACATATACACACAAGTACATACAAATATAAATGCAACCACACTGCACATTTAATAGTATGTTGGTCCAAATAGGTGTGAAGAGAAATGATTAGTCACCCTTTTTTCTAATACAGAAAGATGGGACTGTCTTGCAGCAGGAAACTGTTCAACAGGAGGATATAATACCTTGCTATTCAGCCTGAGAACCATAGGCAGGGGTGTCACGGGCCAGATGCATCATGCGCAGGCCACACCCACTCCAGCTCCGTGAATGGGAAAAGTGTCATGAAACATCACATCACAGCAATGTCACATGGCAAGTTTGACACCCGTGCCATAGAGGTTCTCACCAAAATATCTCAGGTGGGATTTTCTGAAGCTGGTTCAGAGTCAAGCCAACACAGGGACAGCAGATGTGGGTATACTTCCAGTTTTCTTAGAAATCAAGTGTGAGAAACCATATATATTGTCCTCTACAGTATTTTCTAACTGAAAGTCAGTTATGCTGTCTACCTACTCATCATCATAAAATCACAATTAGAAAATCAGAACCCTTGCATCTGCTTTGGTTCAGAATTGACTAAAATTACATTCTGACACTAGCTGATCAGTTGTGCCTCATGGAAGAGATGATATTGCTGAGCAGTTTGAGGCCAGTAAGTTTCATCTTGTTCCTCTGTAGGAAATCAATTGTCTAAAATCTGCAAAGGAAGAAACTGCAGGGATGAAGGAAGGGTGGCCTGGGGCAGTGGTGTAATTCTCTGACGTCTGCTACCGGTTTAGTGAGTCTGCCACTGAGCACGTGCTTTGCGCGCATGTGCGCCTGAGGCATGCCCGCACAGCACTAAAAAAGGAACATTTTAAAGCCTTCCAAGTCTGCAAAGGTAAGTAGACAGTGGGGGGGGGGATCTGCTGTGCCACATGATTTAGATTAGCTAAAAAGCAGGAAATCAGACGATTCTAGTTAATTTAAATCATGCATCACATCTGATTGTCACCCAGCTGATCATCAGAAATACCGGTTTGCCCGAACCGGTAGCATTTTTTACTACCGATTTGGCCAAACTGGTCCGAACCAGTAGCATTTCACCCCTGGCCTGGGAGCAGGTGATGGAGCCTCAGAAAATTCAGACACTGCTAAATGAGATGCTGAGGAGGAATAGAATGTAAATTCATTAAGGAAAATATTAGCTTTTTACTGGATTCTTCCGCTTGGAAGAAAATACAGTTTTGGTTTGGCTTTAAAGATATACCCTAAAATATGTACAGTTCATTCTTGTTATTCATGGATTCCATAATTACAGATTCCATATTTGCTCATTCAGCGGCTTGCCAATTTTGATTATAACCACAAATTAATTACTTGTGACTATTTTGTGGTCATTCACTGAGATGTAGAGCAGCAAAAAAATAATAGTAATAAAGTTGCCCGATGCACACATTTTCAGCTGAAATTTTAGACTTTAATTCAGTGTTCACAGAAGTATTACAGAACTTAACTAGTGCAAATAGCAAGAATTGACTGAATACACAGGATGTGTTTGACTATGGATAGAAAGTTGACCTTTGGGTGCTATAATGATGGCACAGGAGGAATCTACAGCACGCTGCCCAATTTAGTATAAGCTGACAACTCTAATGCAGACAGACAAAAAACACAATGCGGCAAGCAAAGAAAAACCTGAAATTGAAATTGTCATTTGCAAGTGGTCCAGCTGAAATTAATGAAACAGATCATGCTGCTTCATCCCCCCTTTTTTTAGAGAAATAGGACTGTCTAACTAGGTGTTATTTATACTTTCTCAGATAAGTCTCAGTTTCAAATTAGTTTTTAAATTTGGGTATACCCCCACTGGTATCCATCCATTAGGTCATAGCTTCTATATTGAGTATATTTCTATTTAAAGTAGTGGAATACACTCCCTCTCCCCCCCTTTCCTTCTCCTGTTTCTCACATGTCATTTCCACAATGCCAGTGAGAGAAGACAAGCTCAAGGCAATTGGTCTATTGGAAATAATGTTTAAGCCCTCTGCTCCAGCTGTTGTTCGTAAATACTGCTAGGCTCACAATGGAAAAGACGTGGTTCTCATCAGGTTCTCCAACTACCTGAAGGTTGATCTAAGATAAAATAATAATGCCTGAGACGTGCCAGGCATCTTTGCCCATGCATGTAAGCTGAAAGTAAATCACACAGCCTCTATTCAACGTCTCCCTTACAAAAGCGAACGGTAAAATGAGGAAGGAGATTATCTGAATAGCTTCAGAGCCCATAAAACACATGTATCAATCATATTTCTTAAGGAACCATGATTGTTTTAATTATCCACAAATAAGCAGTTTGGTCTAGTGATTAAAGCACCCAGGTAGACGTCAGGAGACTGTGAGTTCTAGTCTCATATTAGACATAAAATCCGGCTAGGTGGCTCTGGGCTAACCACTTTTTCAATGTAGGAGAAGAGATGGCAGTGGAGTGAAAAGGGGAATGAATCTATAATCCCTACATAGGGGTGTTCATAAATGCACCAGCATGCCTACCATCCCTGTCCTACTGTCCCCAGTGATATGTACTCATTTTATGTGTTCATGGCCATGTTACACTTATTTATATCCATCTTTTTGTACCAATCTCATGTGAAAATGTCCATGTCTATACTAATATCTGTTACCTTGTACATGATGACAAATAAATAAATAAAATAAATAAATATCTAAATATTAGGATTAAGTCCAAATCCCCCCCCCAATAAATGCCATTGACCCTTATCTAAGTCTTAGCAGCTGCTGACTGTTAGTTGAGAGAATTCCTGTCTTTAGGCTTTTAGCAATAAATCAGTTTAATTGAACCTTCACATGTGGAGCAGGTCTTTCGCACCTGACACTGAGGCCAACTCATCTCACAGGGTTGTTGTGGTAGGGAAAATAGGACAAGAAAGGAGTATTTGGTATGTTCTCTGACTTGACCTATTTATAAAAAAATAATAAAAATCTAAAAGAAAAATGTCTACTGAGATTCTCAACTGCAGATGAAATACACTGATTGAAAATCTCTCTGGTTGAAATAAAAACAGTTCACATGGGCTGCTTCTAACTCAGGCCACAATAGTCCATGAAAAGTCTGTTTAAAAAAGTAAAAGCTATATATCCTGTAAGAATCACTGTTGCAGGATATTTCAAAATGTTCAGTGCAGAGTATGTCCACATGCTTTTGGTAGATTTTTCAAGACCCAGTTCAATCCCCTATTCTCTCTGGCTCCATCTGGTGATTGAGTTAGAATAGAATAGAACTGGAAAGGACCTTGGAAGTCTTCTCATCCAGACCCCTGCTATAGCAAGGGAACCTATATCATTTTAGACAAATGATTGTCCAGATAGATAGTGGATCAAATAGACCCTTCTCACTGGTCTCTTACATATGCCCAGTAGTATGAATGGGTTGGAAGTAGAATTTGAATTTGAAAATCATGGAAACATTTTCTCTATTTTATATTTGCCGAAAGCTTTGCCTTGAGAATCAGTCCTAGATATCTTCATTGTCCTGAAGCCCCAATAGAGTTATTCCCTATAATCACCTGCATTAATGTGTTGGTCTCATTAATTGGATTTGTTTCATTAATGAGGTGTAGTAGCTCGCTGTAAGCTCTGTATATATTGAAAACAATTTTTCAGAATATCTTTCAGGGTTTCTGCCAGCTTGCATGACTCTCCTGCCCAACATTATCAGCAACAATCCAGGGAGTTACCCAGGGGTGGGTTCCGGCAACCGCTACACATTGCGCACGCATACGTGGTACAACTAAAATTGCTCTGTGCATGTGTAGAAGCAAAAAACAAGATGGCAGCACCTACAGTGCTTCCAGGAGAACTGGTTCAGGGTGTGGCAGGCCTGGGTCACTGCCAGTTCCAGCAAAACCACTCTGAACCGGTAGGACCCCACCACTGGAGCTACCTCTTTGGCTTGGCTGTGTCTAAACAGACTTTGTCATTTGCTTAGTTTTGTTTGCCAAATTTGAAATCAATGCCGACTATTTGAGCAAAACCACATCCAACTGTGCCTCAGCCTCAGAGATGAGGTCATTAAATTGTGCCTAGAATTTTCAGCATATATGGACTCTTGGAGGAAACTATGAAAAACTGAGGAATTTGAAGGAATTCATCTTCAAGAGGGTGAACATGATCATCATTTTCTAAATGAAGCTGCAGATTAGATCTGATCTATCAGAAACTGCTTCCCTCCTGAACTGTATGAAGACATATGAGGAGCGTCTTTGAAAACATACTCTCTTCCCCTTCTCCAATTTATTTTTAAAGTCCCTACTAGCTTTAAGATCATATTAGTGCATAATGATATTTTGGGTGCTGTTGTTACAGTTTAATGTCTTGAGTATTCCTGATATTCTCAAAACTGTTTCCCAGTGTACATCACACTGAAGAATTTTTGTTGCTTTGATATGCAAAATACATGAGATCTTTCAAATATGAAACCAGCATTGTAAATTTGATTACACTAAAATATTTCAAGTATATGAACCAACGTACATTCTTGAGAAAAGCAAAGGAAAGGGAAATATTAAAGCTATTAACATCAACTGCAGCCAATTCTTTCAAAAAGAAAAAGTCATTCATTTTACACACAATATCTGGTGAATTATGACAAAAGTATATCGAAAGGAGTAATCTTAAAAAGAGAATTATGAATAAAATCTTCAATATGGCGTGTTCCAAACCTGAAGAAATCCATGTGGGAACAATGCATTTAGACTAATTGTTCTTTTGCCTATCTTTGGTGCAATAAAACCATTCCTTTTTCAGACATGAGCGCTGAACCATGTAAGGGTATGCAAAATGTTCCCAAGACATTTCCCTTTCTGATCAAGTCATCCTTCACTTGAAATTTGGTTGTTTTTATTCATTTATAGAGTTTGTCTTTTTAAAAAAAAAAAAAAAATCTTCCTTTGCATCTCCAATATGACTTTCTTATCTAAAGTTCAGTCGCCGTCTGTCTGCATGACTAATGCTAAATATTTAGAGAAAGACTTTTCATTAAAAAAAATTGTGCTGAATATGGAAGAACTTAAAAATCCCACTTCACACAAGGCTCTTTGTTCCTTTGGGTCCCGACAGAAAGACCTAACAGCAATACAGAGATTTATGAGTAAGAGAACTCAAGCAAAGACAATTCAATAGTTCAAACCGGCATAGGATAATGAGTAGTAACAGTATTTGGCTTGTGAGGGGTGCTTGTCAGAAAGATTTAGTAAGGGGAAAGGGACTGTTGTGGCTGTTGTTATAAACTTGTAACAGCCTGCCATTATTTTTCTCCTCAACCCAAACTGAATATTTAAGTTACATCATAGTTGTGAAACAGGTTCATGACAATGCAGAAGTCCTAGTCTACAATTAATATCCTTGATGTTATATTCCTTTTGGGACAACAGTAGAGGAAATTTAAGTTAGAGACTTTGTTCTCCTCCTTGGAGAAGCAACACCAACAACTACAGCCACAGGTCCTCCATCTGACACCTTGAGCTTCACCTCTTATGGAGCATGGCAACAATTTACTTACCATCATAGAATCTGAAGAAATAGGACAGGGTGACTGCCTTGTAGACAGATTATTGGCAGGCTCTTTGCTACTTTCTAAACCACCGGTGACATGACTAAATGACTCTTTACTACTTTCTAAACTATAGGTGACATGTCTTCAACTCTGTTAGGGTGAACTTGG
The DNA here is from genome assembly GCF_051295495.1 of Thamnophis sirtalis. NCBI lineage: Eukaryota > Metazoa > Chordata > Lepidosauria > Squamata > Natricidae > Thamnophis > Thamnophis sirtalis. Next base: position 44,531,393 of record NW_028261381.1, on the reverse strand, counting down.
TTAAAGTGTTACACAACGTGCTGGTTGAGGAAGCTCCTTTTATTAACTTCCTTTGGCTTCCTTCAGTTGTGCAAGTTCTTAATCCAAATCAATTCTTTGAATGGTGTGGAGATAAAGGTGGAAGTAGAGAGACAGTTTGGAGAATGATATAGACACCATTGAAAAGCAGTCTTATATCGTGGTCTAATCAGCTCGCCACATTTAAGTACTTGTTTTGTAGCCTAAGACATTCAAACAGGAGCTCAGCTTACAAGAAAGAAGCATGAAACTCTTGCAGTGAAGTGCATTTTCTTGTCTTGAGAATAGAACCTATTTCCTTCCTTCCTTCCCGTCTATATCGGCAAAGTCAGAAAATTTATTAGATTAAAAGTTCAATTCTTGAAGACAACAAAGTATTTCAATATAAAAAATCTTGACTTTAAGTCAATGTTATTTACAAACACACACTCAATATTACTGCTCTTTCTGTGTTTTCAGAATCAGGGCAAGACAGAATAAGAGAAGAGGTCATACATTTAATCACTTTACATAGCTATACTGTGTTATTGTCTTCCAATTTCAGTTACTTTTGTTTAATTCCTAAATAGACAGGCATACAATCAAAATGGATGAGACAACACATCATTTCTCATACATCTGATACTGGATGGTCAACCATTATGCTTTAAAGAAGATTGTTTCTCTGGAGTTTTGCTTTATAGTATTTGTTGTTGCCCTGTGTATTAATAAAAATTATGAGTACAAATTCAATGCAAGTTTGATCATACTCCAGCAACACAGAATCTTGTAGTCGAACACAGCCTGCTTATGAGTGTGCAAATCTGGAAGAATGAGAAGGAAAATATTAAAAACTAAATTAAATGAGATACCACAAAATCAGAGCCATTCTTCCCCTCCCATTATTTTCAATACAAATGAAGTTACCTGTGCTAATTGTAATTATTTCTACACAGAGAACCAAAATGCCTGATTATATAGTAGACTGAAATAATAACCTGGAGGCCCCACAGATAAACGTATGCGATCTAAAGGAAAGCACAGCATTTGTTAGCTTCATTATTTTATTTATTTATTAAATGTATATGCTGCCCATCTCACTATTCAAAGCAACTCTGGGCAGCTAATTACTTATTACAGAGAGGACAACATTTATGGAAATACGTCTTTCTTTGCTATTTCCATAAAGCAAATTTGGTAGAAAGTCTAGCATATATAAAGTAGACATTAAAAAAAAAGTAGTAGCAGTGGTGAAATTCATTTTTTTTACTACCGGTTCTGTGGGAGTGGCTTGGTGGGTGTGGCAGGGGGAGGATACTGCAAAATACCCATTCCCTTCCCACTCCTGGAGGAAGGATATTACAAAATCTCCATTCCCACCCCACTCTGTGGCCAGCCAGAGATGGTATTTGCAGGTACTCAAAATTTCCGCTACCGGTCCTCCAGTATCTGTCAGAACCTGCTGAGTTTCACTCCTGAGTAGTAGGTACTCTTGTTCAGAGGTTCTCAAAAACATTGAATGTGTACATTTTCCTTCAGGGTAAATAGTTTTAGAATTAGTCTCTCTCAAAGTAAATATGCCAATTCCATTTCTGTTTGGAATTATTCACGTTTGGTGAAACTAAAACACAAAACGTAGCCACTGCATATATTACAGAAAGCTCCTGTTTATGTTAGTGAGTATTACCCATGTGGCAAGAAGGGAAATGTTTCAGGGGGGTGTTAGAATTTTTCACCCTAACAGCAATCATGGCCTATTGCATTTGAGTGGCTTACAAACTTACAAACACACTCTGAGATCATAAATCAAATTTTATTCCAAGGGTGTTCTTAAGGTTTTATAGATTTTATGGAATGACAAATAGATGCTTCAAGTCCAAGGCCCAAAGGCTGATTTGTAGGAATGGTAACATCAACAAGGCAATTCATGCAAAAGGTTAAGCATTTCTATTTTGCATACACAGGTTTCCCTTTTCTTTCTTCCCAATACACAGGAGATCTAATGAGCTTGATTTGCCTGCTGGGAGAACCATCCTTCTCTTCAAATTCCATGCTACAATGCCAATTAAGGAGAAAGGGTACATTCTTTCCCCTCTTTAAAATGGATTATTTTACAAGCTTGGGAACAAGGCTTAATTGTTTTCATCATTACCTTGACTTGTGAAATCACCAGCAGTAAGAAGGGGTCATAAAACTAACTGCACACAAAACTACTTATTTAAAGGTCTCTCATTACCCCAAGACCATACATTTTACCCCATGAGCCTTTCTTCTGCAGGAGCTCTTATTCTTAGAACCTCTAAAGATAAATTCTCGGGTCTCGAACAGGGCTTTGTCTATTTTGGGTACAGCTTAGTCCTATACAAAGTAAAAGGGCAGCTATAAAAAGCCAGGCTGCTGCTATTGTCCCCACTCTTTGCTATCTCTTCATGCTCACCTATATATCTCAAGCAGGCAAGAAGTAGCAGGAAGTACTGTATTTTTTGGAGTATAAGACTCACTGGAGTATAAGACACACCAAGATTTTGAAGAGGCAAATTTAAAAAAAGTTTGTGCACTCTGCAAAAACAGGCCTGTTTTTTGTCAAAAAAGGGCATGCATAACCTTTAGGAGGCTTGTAGAGTGTTCCTGGGGCTGGGCCCCCCAAAACCGAGCAAAAATGGCCCATTTTTCACTCATTTTTGCCTCACCAGCCCCCAAGAGCACCCTGGAAGCCTCCTCAAGGCTATGCATGGCCATTTTTGCAAAGGGGGCAGGGTTTTGGGAGGCAAAAAGTGCTGTATTCAGTGTATAAAACACATCCAGATTTTCACCCTCTCTTTTGAGAGAAAAAGATCTGTCTTACACAGTACATTTTCTTTACCCCTGGAATCAACACTGGATATTACATTTTGACCCCTAAACCCTTTTTATTGGAATATATGGATTTCTATAAGGACCAGAATTTTAATATTATTTAATATTATATATTAATATTATATTATTTTATTATTATTATTATTTAATATTATTACCACTGCCTTTCCATGCTACATTAGATTCCTTCAGAATCACACAAATGATGGATTATTCAAGTTTTAAAAGCCAACAGAGATATACACTTAAAAATAAATTGGAAAAAGATATTTAGGTAATTTCTAAAGCCATATATCAAGAATGGGCAGCATGTGGTTCTCCAGATGTGGCTAGTGCAATCTGTATTAGCTTGGACAACCTAAGGCAATGCGACGAGAGATGAGAGTAATTGAAATCAGAAAGTTTCAGCCTCCAACTAAAGAGTTACATGTTGAATCTCTCTCACACACATAGACAATGGCAATGTTTTTTTTTAAATAAATACAGACAGTCCTTGACTTGCAACCATTCATTTAGTGACTGTTCAAAGTTACAATGGCACTGAAAAAAGTGACTCATGACTAGTTTTCACACTAACAATCTTTGCAGCATCTCCATGGTAGCACTATAAAATTTGGATGCTTGGCAACTGACATGTATTTATGATGGTTGCAATGTCCCAGGGTCATGTGATCACCTTTTGTGACTTTCTGACAAGCAAATCAATGGGAAAGCCAAATTCATTTAATAACCATGTTACTAACTTAACAACTGCAATGATTCACTTTACAATTGTGGCAAGAAAGGCCGTAAAATGGGGCAAAATACACTTACTTGTCTTGCTTAGCAATGGAAATTTTAGGCCCAATAGTGGTCATAAGTCGAGGGCTATCTATATTTTACTCTGTGCCCAGATTCTAGCTTATTGTAACACATTGTCAAACACTGTGGAGATCAGGAGATTCAGGCAGTTCAAATCAGTATAAAGATTTATTGTAATATTAAGCTCTGTAAACTTAATCTGAACTGTAAAGAATCTGAACTACTGACTGTCAAGGAAAATTAGCAGGAGATAAGACAGACATTCAAAGTGAGCTGGACTTAGATCTATTGTTGGGTTGCAGGACTGACTGTTGACACATTTGATCCTTCCATCAGGCTCGGCCTGGTCATCTCTTACACCTGTGTGTGTGTAGTCATTCTGTGGCATCTAACCATACCAGGCACAGAACTGTAGTAAATTTAATACTGTTCTTGTTTTGTCAACTGGAGAGAACTATCTCCCCCTACTTCTTTGGACTTCCAGCCGAGCACAGATAGCATACTCTTCACCTGGCAGGAATCAACCTTTTTTGTCAAAGAAGTTCACAGAAACTATGAAAATTGCCTACTGGGCAATGCAGTTCATTAAGAGAGGTCTAGTCCACAAAACTCAAATCATATTAAATCTTCTACTGTTTGTATGAAAAATGTTGTGATGTGGACTAATCATTTGAGGATGAAGAAGAGCTGGGAAAGCACTGGATGCTGATGAGGGCAAGAGAATAAGCAAGGAAGACCTGGCATTTCTAGCAGGAAATTGCTAGCCTCATTTGGTATCTTTGTAGGACTTTCCCAAACACCTCTAGTTCATGAGAGCAAGGTAACTAAGGAACTGAGTGTCAAAGGACAGTAATACACAGAAACATGATATTGCTGTGAAAGTGATTCAGGCATCAGTGTCATGCCCAAGTAGCCTGAAGTGAACCAAATCAATGCAGCTGTTTGAAAGGCTTGAAGAACGAGGTATCAAATTGAAAATTCGAGGTGATCTGATCCTGGAAGCACCAATTTCAAACTGTGTTCTGATAGCAAGCTTCCAGAACTCTTGCCCTGATTGACGCCAAACAGAACCGGATAAATTTTTCAACATACCTTCTAATGATGTGTGATGACTTGTGAACCTCTGGTCCCAAAGAGCTAATTTAACAAGGACTGAAAAAGAAATGTGGCATAGGTGGAATTTAAAAATTTAAGGTTCTGGTATCAAGATGTCCTTCTCCAGCTTTTTGCTGTGAATAAGACATTTCACAGGTTCTTTGCTTATATTAAATCTGATTGCAAGTCACAGTTGGCATGTGACTCAGATCTGGAAAGGTGAAAGCCAGGGCCACCAACCTCCCAAGAAACAATTCACTGCTCTTAGCTTTTGAAAATTGAAAGCTTCCTATTAAAAAATCTATTTTATAAAGTCAGTTGGTCAGCTACTTGTAAAGATGAAACATTCTGAAGAAGGCTGCGCAATTAAATGATATCACAGTTGTAAGTGTCAATCTAAAGCAGTTTCTCAAACCAGCCTGGGAATTATTCTGGTAAAAAAGCACAGCTTGAAGAATTGACTTCTTCTGATCAAAAAGATATCCTGGAGACAATGCCACAGTTTTAGGTCATTCAAAGGGCTCTGTTACTGGTGAGCCTTTCATTATTTTCATAACCTTAGAATGTGTGAAAAGTTGCATTTCCTCACATCAGTTGTGATATTATCTAATACTTTTTTTCTGCTTTGTACGGGGTGGCAAAGGGGCTTTTCATATCTGAAAAAGCTTAAAATCTTTTCAGATGGTAGTTTGAACAGCATCCATCCATTCCTTACACCCTTCAAATATGAAACAGCGATTGTCATTTAAACAACCTTGAGCATTTTAAACTGAAATGTTCGTATGAAATGGCATTCTAAGCTATTAAAATGCAAACAATTAAAACAGGTCTTGATGATTATCGGCTGCTTAGAACTTCTGAAGTGAAGGCACTTTATTCAAGGTAATAGAAAAGGCAGTATCTAAGCTAATTATCTAACAAACTCAGTTTGCATCCAAGTCCTAATTCACAGTGCTGCCGTACTTTTCATGCGAATGTAAAAGCAGAAGATGAAAAGGTTTGCATACACATATGGAGGCTATTTTTAAAACCCATTCTGATTGGGAGCGAGGGCCCTTTTCTAAAATAATATGTGGAGCCAGACTTTATGAAGTCATGCTTTTTACTACAACTTTAGAACTAGAAATGCACTTTGTTACCCTCCTGCTAATTTCAATGAATGCCTCGTATCAGACACATTGAACAGAAATCCTTTGTCAATGCAGAAGAGATGTGAGAATGGTTCCAAAAATAAGTTGACCACAACTTCCATTATACTTGACTGAAATCCCTGAGGATCATGACAGAGATTACAATGGTCCAACCACACACTGGATCTCAAGGCTAATAAGCACTAGAAAAAAAAATAATGGGTGGATTCAGGATTGTTTTACATTAATATGTTCTATTCAAGGAGAAAATATGCACTGTTCAGGTTGAGAGCAGAAAAAGGCAGTTGAATATGCCTACAATGGCATGCTGGAGACATTTTTTCCCCACTTACTGAATTCCACTAGGGATATAAAAATCTGCCGGGTTTCTTTTACCCTGGAATACTGCAATTCACTGAAGTAACACAACATAGATAACACAAGCAGAAGAGTCAGCTGCCATCTGTTCTCAGCTAGAAAAGTTTGTTTTCAAATACTGTATTTAATCTAGACACAATTGTGTTAAATACACAATGAAGGTAAATTGTATTTAAACAAAAATGAGAGAAAGGGATAGAGTATGGATGGGGTGTGGAAAAATGTGTGTCTGCAGGAGTAGCATAAATTGTTTGTATGGCAGGACGTGGTGAAAGAGAGGTGGTGGTGGTGGGGAGAATAATAGAAAATAATTTGTCCAGTCTCCAAAAATCCTCTTTTTAGAGAAGATGGTTGAGAATGTGATTGAACTGCAGAGAATTCTGGAGGAAATGAATTATCTAGACCTTTCAGTCAGGTTTCACACCAGGGCACAATATGAAGATAGCACTGATTTGTCTTCTCAAAGGCCTTTAGTGGAATTAAGATGGGGTTGTGAATCTATCTTGGTTCCTCTTGGTCCCTTGGCAGCTTTTGATCATAGTATTTTTCTGACCAATGATTTTGGTGATTGAGAGTGGAAGAATTCATGTAACAATGGTTCTGTGGTTGGTTCCAGTTGGTGTTCACAGAGGGAAAGAGGCTGAGCCTGCAACCTTTCTTTTGTACAGTGCCTAAGGTGTGCAGAGCTTGATGGTCTTACCCAGTGGTGAAATTCAATTTTTTTACTACCAGTTTTGTGGGCATGGCTTGGTGGGGAAGGATACTGCAAAATCTCCATTCCTACCCCACTCTGGGACCAGCCAGAGGTGGCATTTGCCGGTTCTCTGAACTCCATTTCACCACTTATCTTACCCCTTCCATTTATAAACTACATGAAACCACTGATTGAGGTCACCTATCAGTTCAGGTCCCAGTATTCTTGATGATATTCGGTCACATATCCTGATTCCCAACTGCCCAAAGCTTGCTGTTAATACCTTGTCCCAGTATCTGTAAGCTATCAGAAAACAGGTGGAGATGAATAGACTCAAATCAATCCTGACAAGAGCAAATGGCTCTTTTCAACTCTGGGAACTTTCTACAATGCCTGTAGTCTTGGATGGGATAGCATTTCCCCATTGAAAATCAGTGCACCATCTAAAAGAGTTTTGAGGCCCTGATCAAGAGAAATTGGCAGTAGATTAGATTAGATTAGATTAGATTAGATTAGATTTAATAAATTTATAGGCTGCCCAGTCCCGAAGGACTCCGGGCGGCTTACAACAATAAATTTAAAAAATAGAAAAGTTAAAAACACAGAAACATAGATTAAAAAAGCCACAACATACACCCAGTCTAATCGGGGCTGGACCTCAATCATGAGTTCAACAGCCCGGGGCCTGCCGGAATAGCCAGGTCTTAATAGCCTTTCGGAAGGCCATGAGAGTGGGTAGGATCCGGATCTCTGGGGGCAGTTTATTCCAGAGGGTTGGAGCGGCTACAGAGAAGGCCCTCCCCTGGGTGGTTGCCAGCCAACATGGTCTGGCTGACGGCACCCGGAGAAGGCCTACCCTGTGCGATCTTATCGGTTATTGGGAGATATGTGGCAGAAGACGGTCTCGCAGATATCCGGGTCCTAGGCCATGTAGGGCTTTAAAGGTAATGACCAGCACCTTGAATTATGCTCGGAGACCAATAGGAAGCCAGTGCAGCTCATGGAGGATAGGTGTGATGTGGGTGTACCTTGGTACACCCAATATCGCTCACACGGCTGCATTCTGGACTAGTTGTAGTCTCCGAACACTTTTCAGGGGCAGCCTCATGTAGAGCGCATTACAATAGTCAAGCCTTGAGGTGACAAGGGCGTGAGTGACCGTGTGAAGTGCCTCCTGATCCAGATAGGGCCGCAACTGGTGCACCAGGCAAACCTGGGCGAAAGTCCCCCTGGTCACAGCCGACAGTAGTAGTGGCCAAGAAGGCCTTTACACATATTCATCTAGTGTCATCAGGTCTTTCATGTTCTGTAAGCTTGGTAGGGTTTTTTGTTTTTTTTGCAGTTGTTTCATTATCAAACTAAGTAACATCAGTGCATCTAGTGAACCCATTGGGTCTGTTATTGGACCAAGAGGTCATCTAGATAGTCATGTGTTATCTTTAGAGAGGACTATTACAATGTGGTCTCTATATGCCTGACCTTGAAGAACAGTTAGAAGCTACTGAATGTGGCAGTGTAGGCCGTACAGTAATAGGCATGCCTAAATATGCCTACATGACACCATCGTTCTAGAAGATACATTGGTTCCCAGTTAGCTTCTGGGTACAATGCAAAGTGCTGGTTACAACCTATAAAGCCCTTCATATCATGGGATCTGACTATTGATGAAAACCTATCCTCTCTATGATTAGGCAGAGGGGAAGCACATCAGGACTATTAATCCTTCTCATTAAACAACTCCATCAGTTGGGACTTATGAAGTATACTTTCTTTAATTTTTTTTTCACTGTTCTATTGTTTATTTCTTTTTATGCTGTAAGTCAGAAAAGTCTTAGCAAGTCAAGTAGTGTCTGAACATATAAATAATAATAATAATAATAATAATAATAATAATAATAATAATAATAATTATTATTATTATTATTATTATTATTATTATTAAAATATTAATATGATTATACACCTTTCTCTCAAATTTTACAATACGCATATACATAGCCAAAGCTAGGTAGAAAGCTGACTGAGCAATCATCCTTCATAAACCCAAGATCAGCATGTCATCTTTTGTGTTCTTAACTTTCCAGCTCTGAATTTCTCTGCTTTTGAAAGCAAGTATCCACTTATTAAAATATGTCAGTAGGGAGAAGCCCTGAGGAAGTGGGGGAAATTCCTCTCCACTCTCCGATGATGTTCTTGCTGTTAATTCCACAGATCTTCCTTTAAGCCAAGACTGCAACTATTTATGGTGCTGGTGCTGACCAGCATTTATTTCTGGCACCAAAATCAATTTTTTGGGGAAAAATATGTTTGTGTGTGGGGGTAAATTGTGTGGACTGAGGCAGAAAGGCAAAAAGTTCATCCTTTCATCATCTCTCCTATTGGAACTATTACTGATGCAGAAAGGAAACACCCTAGATCAGGGGTGTCAAATGCCCATGGGGTGCTTAGATTTGGCCTGCGGGACCACCCTGGAAACAGCAAAGGTCAGGCCCACAGTACCTCTGCCACCGAAAACAGAGTTTGGGAGGGCCACATGTGCCCCTCCCCAGCTCTGTTTTCACAGGCAGAGGGTTGCAGGAGGCCATCACAGCCAAATTATGAGCTCGCAAGCTCATTTTTGCTGGCAAAGTGCTCTGGCCACAGGTCCCCCTGACATAAGTGACTCCCAAAGGTCAAACACAACCTACCCCTGACCCCCAAAGGTCAAACACAACCTTTATGCAGCACTCAATGAAATCGAGTTTGACACCCCTGCCCTAGATTGTCACCTCTCCTTTCCATACTGTCTAGGACCATCTGATTTCAACACCAGCAAAAAAAAATAATCATATGACCTTCCCACATTTGTGCTTTGAAGATTCATTCCACGTGCCAGCTCTGATATGAAACATTAACCTGAGAGGCTGATTTATTGTTTATTTTCAAAGGAGAAGACTCTACTGTTGCTTTTTGGAAGGCAACCAATTCCCAGTCCAAGTAGCTGCAGTTCCCCAAATATAAATGAAGCTGTCTGGGGTTGCTGGAGATTTTGAAGTTACCTTATTGCCTCAGTCCTTTTTCTTTAGATTCAGGTGCATCCCACTGAAGCTTGGCTGAAGCTTAATCTGCTGACAATACATTCTACAATGTTATCCATATCCCAGCCATTACATCGAGCGATAAAAATGTCAGAACGTGCTGCAATTCTCAGCAGCATTGTGATAACATCCAGCTCCACCTTGAATGCTCTTCCAAAGAACACTCACATGACATGACTTAAAAGGAATTTTGCATATATTTTTCCTCCAGTCTGTTAAGGAACCCATTAATTTAAAAGTGTGTCTCTAAGCCCGGGGCGAGTCTCACAGGGATCTCCTGCTCCCATCCCCCACCCCAAATATTACTATTTTTTTTTTTTTTGGAAAACCCCGTGAGATTGGATGTGTTGACAACTCAAAGCAACGTTTCTCTGTTTGCTTCAGAGTTTGACAATGATTATGTGCAAATGGATGTTTCTTTTAAGTGGCAATGTAGAAACATGTATATGCTTGCAGGATGAGGCATAGCTTAAATATATTTCATTTAGATAATGAGTGAGAGAGTTTCGGCATTTAACAAAACTACAGTACTAATTTAACACCAAAGACCATTCAGACTAACTTCCGTGTCTCCGAACACAAACAGAATTAATAAAAGACAATATCTGTAAATCAGGGTCGAACTGTGGGGTCCCTGGTGTGTCCTCTCACCTTGGCTGTTTCCAAAGTCTCATTACCCAATTAGGTAACATCATCAGTGCTAACACAGATACAAACATGTTGCAGATTGTTACAATTGTGGCTAAGCAGATATACTGTGGAAAGCAGTAAGCTATTCGCAGATCCACTGCACATGCCTTTACAGGTTCAAATGTCATGTGTGAAGCAGACCAAGAATTCACATTGCAATCACTAAATAAGATTTTAGATTCCTCCACTATCAAAATCATTACTAACATATACAGAGTCATTCTCCTAGGGGAAAAAAACAGCCTAGGTTTGCCAGCAAAAGACAGCCAATAGCAAAGATTATCCATATCTTTCTTTATGAATAAAAAGGTGCAGTTTATTTCTTTATTGCAGGTTGATGCAATGTCATTGAACAAAACATGTGGGGTTTTTTTGTCTCTTGAAATTCTGATTTTGGAGCATCACTATTAGCACGATTCACAGCTGAATTGCTTGAGAGGGCATTAATATTTATTTAAATGTAGGTCAGCAAACATTTCTTGAAATTTGTCCACATGGTAGAATAGATCACAGTCATGAACTTTTCAAATGAGAGATGCTATCTAGGAACTTTGCACAATACATAAAAACAAACATTTTTGAAAAATGAACTAAACAATGAACTAATTTACTGAGAAGTTGTGAAATCTCAACGTCTTAGCATGGGTTTAGCAATCTTAGTATGGCATACCGGCATACCATGAGATCTCATGAGATTAAGTGATCTTCTGATATCTCATCTATCAGCAACTTTAATTTATTTTTTAATTTGCTTTGGGGAATAGTATTTAAGGACTTCAGAGGCACCCTGGGTAGTGCATTGCTGACTTTAGGATTAGACTCCTTAAAATCAATGGGACTTAAGATGTCAATATGTGTTCAATTTACTAATGCTATGTACATTTTGAAAAAGCTGGACCATCAGCACATAAAGGCATACTGACAGACAAATCTAGAAGCACAGAAATATTTTTATGCTCACCATGAGTCTGCTATCCAGAGAGAATCTCTTCCCAAACTCCTTTTTTACAAGTTGCCGCTTTTTATCCATAATGTTCTTTGTTGGAAATGCCATGTATTTGCAATTTTCACTGGGAAGAAAATAAAAATACATTTATTTTATATAAAAAAATAAACTTATCAAAGTAATATTACACCTCTCTGTGTCTGTGTATCTATTGCCCTACCTGAAGTAAGTCTGTGTGTGTGTGTGTGTGTGTGCGTGCGCGTGCGTGCGTGCGCGTGCACGCATATGACTGGTCAGAGCTGGAAGTACTACACATCTCTTTAGTCCGTACACCATAGTGTACACAACAAATAACATCCAAACTTAAGGATCTACAGATCAACAATTACTGTATGTTCTCAGTTTTAAGTAGTGACTAGACAAAATGAAATTCCTCTCCTTCTCTACTGGAGAAGGAACATCTAAGAACATCCAGAAGCAGTTGGCATCTTCTGCAGGCCACCTGCTTGAGCTTATTTGCTTAAGAGGTCTGCCATCAAGAATAGTGCAACTTCAGAAAATCAAAATCATGGACAGATGCATGTGAACTTTAATGAGCAGATGCTTTAATTAGTAATTCATTAGGTTTCAGTAAACAATGACAAGGACTTCAGGCAAGTTAGTGGTCACTGAGTTATTGAATAAAATTCCTCATACGTCAAGTCAGGCATTGGAGGCTTCTAACGTTGTTTCATTCTCTCTTCACTGAACGTACTATTGAATGTAGCTTTGAAACTGAGGTTCCTTGTTTATGAAAGCTACTCTAGGATTTTCCTGAGTCCGTTTTCTGATATTAGAGAAGAGCATATACAGTGAGTTACAATTCACCTTGTGGAAAAAAGTTCACTAATGGTTTCTTACTTTTTGTAAATGAATATATCGTTTGGTTGCATTTATTTGTTTATTTGCAATGCTTATGATGTTATACCTCAATCCTGGAGAACTATACAGCAATACATAAAATTAAAAAAGGATATAAGCATAAAATCCCAAACTTAAAGGTAGAGATGAATGCCCCACTCAGGGCACTTAGGAATCAAGACTTGCTGGAATAATATACATTTACAGAATATTAGCAACATTGGACAATGTGCAGCTTTGAGGGAAAGGGTGCTGCTACAGAGGTGGATCTCAACTAGCTTAGTGTTTTTGAACCTCAGCAACATGCGTGGACTGGAGATTGCTGGCTGGAGAATTCTGGGAGTTGAAGTCTACACACCTTAAAGTTGTTGTGGTTGAAAAACACTAATCTAGCCTGTATTTTGTAAATCTCATAAGGGGTAAATCTCAACAGGATTTCTTTAGACCAGGACTGTCAAACTTGCGGCCCACACCTGGATTAGCAAAGGAGGGGTCCCAATGCATCACGTGATGTCACCATGACCATGACCCATGCTTTAGACGATGAGACCAGATTCAACCCTGACTAGCCATTCTGTGATATATTACATGTTCAAGAAAAAGTCGCCATCGTGGAATTATAAAATGCAGTGTCATATGCTGCAGGGATACATGGAAGAATTTTTATATTAAAGATGCAGCATCTAAAGTACTGTAAAATATACTAGAGGGAGCACTTATCAAAGGCAGCAAAGGCAGCAATAGAAAACTAGATTCTCTTTTCCTTTCATCTCCTCTGGTTCTTCTTTTTCAGCAACTGATAGGTCTGGCTCAAATTGTATAAATATTAGGTTGAGAGGTTTCCTTTGTTCGTGTGTGTGTGTGTCTGTGTGTCTGTGTGTGTGTAATTCATTTATTTATCACATATATATATATACACACACACACACACATACACACACATATACACACATACATATTCACACATACACATTCTCACACACACACACACAGACACACACACACATATATATAGTCGCCCATGTGACCGGAAATGAAGATGCCGACGACACTTGTCAGACCACCTTAAATTACCTCAGACACAGCACTGGCATGCATAAGAATATGATGTAAACTTGTTTTTTAAAAGGCATCTTTGGTTTCCGTTAAAACAACTTCAACACACGCAATGTTCTGATTGCACCACAAATGCAGTGGTCATCCTTATCTTTCACAAAGGTACTGAGTTTTATAAATATGAGCATGATAGTGTAGAATAATCATATCCAAGGACCAGTGGTGGGTTTCAAAAATTTTTGGAACCTCTTCTGTAGGTGTGGCCTGCTTTCCAGGTCCACTGGTGGAACCTCTTTATTGTAACGTGTGGGTTGTTGTGAGGGAATTGACACGCAGGAGCCATGTGCAAGACAGATCTTTATTATAACACAGGTGACAAGCGATTCAAACGTTCCCTGCAACTGTCAGGGTATTTATACTAGCACTCAGACCAACTGTCAAAACGACCAACCAATCAGGTCGCAGCTGGTATTGCATATTGAATATGCAACACTCCTTCCCCCCAGTTCTAAAGACCAAATGACCAGCCAATCACGTCGCAGCTGGTATTTGCATATTCAATCTCTCTCCTTCCCCCCAGTTCTGCTGTTTCAAGATGGTGGTGAGTCCTTCGTAGCTAAATTTTAGAACCAGGAAAAAAAAAACAGGTCCTTTGGAATCTTTGCAGCAGGGAGGCTCTCGTTGTGTTGTAGCTCTCGTTGGTTCGAGAAGCAAGCGGTGGCCTTTGCAGCGGAAGGAGGCTCATGGTGTAGAGGACAGTCTGGTGTATGTTGTGAGTGTGCTAGTGTTGGAGAGGCTTTAGACAGGTTGAGAGAGCGTAGCCGGTGGTGCTAGGTGGCAGCTTGGAGAACGAGGCTGTTGTTGAACGCAGCGATTGGAACGAGGCGGTTGGAGTGCCGTAGGAACAGCTGGTGGCAGGCATGCCGTAGGAACAGCTGGTGGCAGGCAGGCAGGCAGGCACAGCTGGCGCAGTTTAGCCATCACGGTCCATAGCTCGTCCCTGAGTAGCGGCGGCGGCTCCAGTCGAGGTTAAGCGTAGGAAGCCCGTCCCTCGGACGGATGGAGGCCGTGCCTGGAGCTTACTGAGGTTGGCTACAACCGGAGGCTGCTGTTGATGTCGCTTGCTGGCCATAGCGGCGGCCCTGACAGGCCCTCAATGTTGGAAAGAAAAAAATTTTTTTTCCTGCGTTCACGTTGGCTGATGTTGTTAGGCTCTGCGGGAATCGCATATCAATCCCATCCTCGTCGCCAGTATTGTAACGTGTGGGTTGTTGTGAGGGAATTGACACGCAGGAGCCATGTGCAAGACAGATCTTTATTATAACACAGGTGACAAGCGATTCAAACGTTCCCTGCAACTGTCAGGGTATTTATACTAGCACTCAGACAACTGTCAAAACGACCAACCAATCAGGTCGCAGCTGGTATTGCATATTGAATATGCAACACTCTTCTAACTGGTTTGGTAGATTTCACAAACCGGTTCTACCAAATAGGTGTGAACTGGTAGGAGCCCACCTCTGATATATGTGTGTGTGTGTGTGTGTGTGTGTGTGTGTGACTGGGATTTGAACATGGGCTATTTTACATGTTAGGCCCTTAACCTCTATGCCACAAGCTCTCCTCCCTTATCAGCTGTTTTGTCAAGGCACCTGGTATGCCCCAAATTTGGGAGGGAGCAGTATATATATAAAGAGCAGAGTCTTCCTTCCCCAAAGGCAGTCAGCTGCTAGCAGGGAAGGGTTTACTTTCCTCCTTTTGAAGAGATACTCATAGTTGCAGATGACTTGCTACCATCTGCTAAGAAATGAATAAAAATGTAAATTTTAAAAAAATGCTCATGAACGACATTCACAGTCCATAATTCTCATGCACTTTGTGTCATCAACACATTTTGATTGCCTCGTCTGCATTTGGTTATTTCAAAAGCGGCAGAGAGGAAGAAAATAAGAACAGTAACTTTAGGAAGCATTTTTAGTGACAAGAAATGTGAATAAATTCTATAATTTCTCTGCAGGAAAAAAATGTAAATCTGGTTGATCAATGGCCAAATAGCCACTGATTAAATATTAATTTAGTCTCCACATGAAAAAATAATATTAAACTCAATAGAGAATATTTTTTAGTTTATACATCACATGCAAACAAGATATAAATGGTTTTCTTGGTTGACTAGGTTTTCAGATTGCATTCAGTCACAGTGTGGTTTGTTTGGTATTGATAGTGTGTTTTGTATGGCTTATTTAATAAGCTAGAGTTAATCAAACCATGGCTGAACACATAAAATAACCTAAGGTATTCTCTCACTTTGCTACTTCTTTAGTGCTTTCCATGCTCTATGGCAATGGCAGTAGAGATTTTTACTTAGTTCACTTTGACTATTTGCAACTACAACCTGAATAGAAATATTCAAGGGTATTGGGTTATATCATTCTTTTCTTCAAGTGGTAGAATTATGAAGCAATACAACTGGCATTTTCAGGACATAATTTATATGATTGTGTATGTCCTGAAAACATTTAGAAGATTATGATTTGCTCTAAGGCAGGGGTGGGCATGCTGGCTCAGGAATTGTAGAAGTTGAGGTCGACAGGTTGTTAAGCAATAGCAATAGCACTTGGATTTATATACCACTTGATTGTGCTTTATAGCCCTCTTTAAGTGGTTTACAATGTCAGTATCTTGCCCCCAACAAATTGCTGACCTTGGAAGGATGGAAAGCGGAGTCAACCTTAAGCCAGTCAGGATCAAACTGCTGGCAATTCTGCAGGCAGCATTAACCTGCAATACTGCATTCTAAGCACTGTGGCACCATACTTGCCCATTCCTGGTTTAAGGTGAAGGTAAAACCTTCAAATTGAGCTTGACTTTAGTGATTTCACATCCTCCTTCCCATTTAGTTTTCTCAGGGACTATATAGCTTTGCACTGCATGTACCCTAAGGTTTTTTAGCTTTCTAGTGTCACTTAAAGACCTGAATTTTCCATCCAAGGAGTAATCAGGTCCAGCCTGGTTAATTTTTCAAGATGAGCAATGTTCTGCCACCAGCTAGACTAAGCTTGCTTTATTAGTAATGTAGGATGTTAGATAGCTCATACTTGTGCCAATTGTAATATTAGCCTGTAACCTAAAGAATAGCACTTTAGATTCAGACCACATGAGCAGTGGGCATAAGCTACTCCTACAAGATTGCTGTTCAATGACCAAAATCAAATATGAAAAAAGTTGATGATGAACAAATGTCTGCATTAATAAAGTGCTACCCATATCACTGTTAATTTCCCCAAATCTCATTCTTAACTCCCCTTACCTCCCTACCATATATTTCAAGGCCATTCAGAAGAATCTTGATTTCAGTTATAAATAGATAGAAGGTCACCCAGCTTTAGGTTTTAGGTTTTTTTTTTTTTTATTAGGTTTTATTGGGATTTATATGCCGCCCTTTTCCCTGAGGGGACTCAGGGCGGCTTACAACCACAGGGGAGGGGAAGTGCAAGGTCAAAACAAACACTTTGTGAACAAAAGAAAAATAATAAAACACAACTTTCATTCAGCAATCAAACACTCGGGCGGGTAATTGGAAGCCTATCCCCAGGCCTGCTGGGAGAGCCAGATCTTGAGGGCTGCGCGGAAGGTCTGGATCGTGGTGAGGGTGCGGATCTCCATGGGGAGCTCGTTCCATAGGGTCGGGGCAGCAACAGAAAAGGCTCTCCTCCGTGTGGTCGCCAGTCGACATTGACTGGCTGATGGAATTCGGAGGAGGCCCAGTCTGTGCGATCTAATTGGTCGATTTAGGGAGGTAATCGGCAGAAGGCGGTCTCTCAAGTACCCAGATCCACTACCATGGAGTGCTTTAAAGATGGTCATCATTATCCTGAAGCGCACCCGGAGACCAACAGGCAGCCAGTGCAGCTCGCGGAGGACAGGTGTAACGTGGGCGAACCGAGGTGCGCCCACTATCACTCGTGCGGCTGCATTCTGGACTAGCTGTAGTCGCCGGATGCACTTCAGGGGCAACCCCATGTAGAGCCCATTGCAGTATTCCAGTCTAGAGATCACAAGGGCTCGAGTGACTGTTGTGAGGGCCCCCCGATCTAGGTAGGGCCGCAACTGGCGGACCAGGCGAACCTGGGCAAATGCCCTCCTGGTCACAGCTGACAGCTGGTGGTCAAAAGTCAGCTGTGGATCCAGGAGGACTCCTAAGTTGCGGACCCTATCTGAGGGGTATAAAATTTGACCCCCCAGCCTAAGCGTTGGTGTATTAGCCAAATTATTGGGGGGGAAACACAACAGCCACTCGGTCTTATCCGGGTTGAGCACCAGTTTGTTAGCACTCATCCAGTTCTTAACGGCCTCCAGACCCCGGTTCATCACGTTCACCGCTTCATTGAGTTGGCACGGGGCGGACAGATACAATTGCGTATCGTCCGCATATTGATGGTATTTTATCCCGTGCCTCCGAATGATCTCGCCCAGCGGTTTCATGTATATGTTAAATAGTAGGGGGGATAGGACCGAACCCTGAGGTACTCCACATGTTAGGGGCCTCAGGGACGATCTCTGCCCCCCCACTAACACCGACTGCGACCTGTCCGAGAGGTAGGAGGAGAACCACCGCAAAACAGTGCCTCCCACTCCCACCTCCCGCAGTCGTCGCAGAAGGATACCATGGTCGATGGTATCGAAAGCCGCTGAGAGGTCAAGGAGAACCAGGATGGACGCATAGCCTCCATCTCTGGCCCTCCAGAGATCATCGGTCAATGCGACCAAAGCGGTTTCTGTGCTGTAACCAGGTCTGAAGCCGGACTGGAAGGGGTCAAGATAGCTAGCTTCCTCCAAGGCCCGTCGAAGCTGAAAGGCCACCACCTTCTCAACAACCTTCCCGATAAAGGGAAGGTTGGAGACAGGACGAAACCTTTAAAAGCCAAATACACAAGGCTTTCCATTTCATAAACTGAAAAGGCCACCATTAACTTTATTTTGTGTCTAGTGTACAAAATAGCAGTGACACATCCTGAAATGTTGTTAAAAGATAATTTTCTGAATTGATTAAAGGTAATATAATTTTATTGATGAAACTATCCTATTCTGAAAAGGTTTCTGGAGGAAACCTCAAGCTAAATTCCAAGGACTTGGATGGCTTCACTGATTCACAGCTACCCCCCAAAAAAGTTGGATATATAATAAAAATGTGTATATAGAAAACAACTTGGCCCGTTGTCAGATCTTGTTACAGGTATATGATATGCTCATTTATAGTTTCCTTCACTGACAATCACAAGAGTTTTCTCTACAACAGATATGCCAATATTTTTATAAATCCTCAGTGATCATTGCTAAGAAATTTTCAATCACACTCAGTGCGCAGCTTTTTTCTATACATTGCCACACCATCCTTGTCTAACTATTGATGTTGAACATAGTTTCAGTTCTCCTGAAGTTTGCACAACATTGATGAGTGCTGTCAAAGTCATAAGGAAAATCTATGTGGGTAACCAATCAAACTTTATTATGGATCGAATTCTAATTAACAGTTTGCTGGGCAACATAGCAACGTATCATTCAATTACAATCATACATCTGTACAATTAAGGTTTGCTGCAAAAGATGAAAAAGAAGTTGGAATTGTGTTTTGATCAGATGACAAATAATTTGTGTTGATTCTTGATGGAAACATACCCTTGGAATGTTTTTGATATCAAAGGAAGGGGTTCCCCCCCTAAAAAGCTAGAATTGAAAGGAGAAGTAAGGCAAGCTATAATATTCCTCTGCATATATTCAGAAATGAATCCCACTGTTTCAAAGTAAGGGGATACAGTATATAGTTGCAAACTTAGAATAGATCAGCTATAGACTCAATGAAATTTATCTCTGCAAAGCGCTGAAATTTAATATACAGATTGAAAATAATCCACGTTATTTATTCATTTTTACACAAGACTGAATGTTGCCCCTCCAGAGACAACCAAGGATTTTTGAATATTCAAGTGACACCAGCTTGTATAATAACAGAAAAAAGTTCAACAGTTTTAATCAGTACAGCTCTCAGAAATATCATGTCAGAATGCCTCTGGTTGAGGAACATTAGACTATGAAAGCAGCTTTGTCACATCAGACCTAGGGATGTTTACATGGCATTCCATCTTATAGCAGTCAATAAGTTGCATCTAGAAAGGCCTCAAACAAGAAATCAAGGTAGCCATCTTTCTCCATTTTTGCCTCCATGTATCTAGCTTATATAACACATCTAATATACCTTCCTCTTCCTATTTTCTATTTCCAATTCCCTATTTTTCTCACAACAACAACACTGTGAAGTGAGTTGAGCTGAAAGAAACTGACTGACGCAAGGGCATGCAGCTTTATTTCATAGCTAAGGCAGGACTAGAACTCCCTGTCTCCCACTCTCTAGCCTGATGCCTTAACCACTACACCAAACTAGACCAAGTTTAAACCATCCCTAACTGTGCTGGATTAATATTATATTTCTCTCTTATTCCCACAGTCTCCAAGGAAAGTAACAACAAGTATTTTATTAATTAGCTTTTTTTTGCCCATTACATGGAGTGGGTGGGAGGGACTGGGAACAGGAGTGGGAATGATGACAGCAACTCTCATGCTGATATAAGTCCTTGGCAGCTCAAGGATGAATGGAAAGCATTTCAGCTCAGCAGTGTGGACAAGTTTTTGGAAGCTGCTAATGGCAGAGGTCCAGTTTGGGAGATAGGAAAGGCAGAAGAGAAAATGCTTGAAGGATCTGAAGGAATGTCTTTCTAATATTTTCTGCTTTCCAACATCTATCACATATCATTGATGCTTTATCTGCCTAATAATAGGCCACATCTGGCTAGGTAACAAAGAGATGGATGTTGTCTGTCTCCTACTATGAAATGGAACTCCTGTATTACTTTTTCCTTGATTCACACTTGATTTGCAGTCTATGCAAATAGTTTTACAAGTACTAAGTCCCTTTCTTCTGCAACTACATCAGAAGCAATGATGTCTT
The DNA here is from genome assembly GCF_051295495.1 of Thamnophis sirtalis. Classification (NCBI taxonomy): domain Eukaryota; kingdom Metazoa; phylum Chordata; class Lepidosauria; order Squamata; family Natricidae; genus Thamnophis; species Thamnophis sirtalis. The sequence continues at coordinate 44,510,767 of NW_028261381.1, read as the reverse complement.
AAGTGCAGAGGGGAGAAAGCTAAGTAGGCAATTATATGTGCATTTTATAGCCATTGTGCTTGCAAATACATAAACTATGCTAACACTTAGCAAATACAATGAGAAGGAAATTGTGAATCCGATAACAATCGCTGTAAACAAATTGAAGTGCCATGTTCATTATCCATGTAGCCGTCCATGCCAGGAACAGTGTTGCCAGGTGAAAGAGCGGAAACCAAATCATGCAGAAAACCGTTTCATCAGAACATAAAGACAATTATAACATCTGTTAATCTTTTGTGCCAGATGTAATTACGTTCTATGGAGAAGTCACCCCTTAAGGATGATTCCTTTAGCATCTGTTCAAAGGACAAACAATTGTGGGTGGGTAATAAATGACCCTTTACAAGCAAGCAGTAAAATGTGCATAGCGTGAAGTATAAACAGATCACTTTCAGAAAAAGTCAGTGCTTTAGCTTAACTCTTTACTGAAAAATCCTGGAGTGCCAACAGAATCACAATGTATATGGGTTACATTTGTTAAAATAACATAAATCATAAAAGCTAATGCTTCCTTTGTCCTTATTTGTTTACTGTTGACATAGGCTTCCAGTCTGAAAAGTTCAGCAAATAATTTTATCACTTTTTTCCAAACATGCCTATCTGCACAGGTAGTCCTTGATTTGCGACACAATTGATCAAAGTTTTTGTTGCCAAACGAGACTGCTATTAAGTTTTGTCCCATTTTCTAACCTTTCTTGATACAGTTGTTAAGTGAATCACTGCAGTTGTTAAATGAATCTGGCTTCTTCATTGACTTTACTTGCTGGAAGGTCACGAAAGGTGATCACATGACCTAGGGATGCAGTAGCCATTATAAATATGAACCAATTACCAAGCATCTGAATTTTGATCCTGTGATCATGGGGATGCTGCAACAGTTGTTAGTGTGAAAACCAGGCATAAGTCACTTTTTTTTAGTGTCGTTGTGACTAACCGAATGATTTTAAGTCAAGAACCTACCTGTCAACCCTGAAGCTGACCTGGCCGAAGCCATCTTAGAACTTCAGTGCTGCCACACTGGAATGAGGGGGAGGGGGGGAGATAGCTGGGGTTGTGAAGTCAAAACAAAATACTTTTTCTTGGGAACCAAGGATGTTCTCACACCTGATCAACGAAAGGAGGAGCAATATCACTAAAACAGCAGACACTGCCTTGATTAGGCCATGTGATTGATTGTTTGGGGTTGAGAGAAAAACTTTTACTTCTAATTAGATGAAAAGCAAGGGCTCCCTCAGAGTTGGTTTTCACCAGATATGTGCCAAAACGATATTTCCAATAAATCTATTTTTTGAGGAATTCACTGGTCTCAGAGTTTTTGCTTGCAATGGATTTATTACTTGGAACCCTGACACTACCTGTATAATCTTTACTGACTGACTGTTGAAGCAGTTATTCACAGAAAGATTATATCTGGGAATTCCTTTGCTGGGTTTTTTTTTTTTTTTTTAAATCAAAGACATCGAATACCCTGTATAAATCCTGTCCTTTAAAATGCATATAAGGTATAAATATTTATTTAAATTACCTATTGCCATATTATTCAGCTTAACATGGCCCTCTGCTGGCAATACTCACCTCCAAATTTTACCAGCAAAAGCGTGTTTTGAAAGGACTTGATGTGATAAGAAGCAAACTCATTTAAAAGAATGAGTTGCTCTTAAAATAAATAAAGAAAGAAAAATTGCATTGTGATGAATATGGAAAGCTGCCTGCTTACCTACTCTGCGAAACAAACATTGAATGGCCAAACTCCAATCTACAACACAACTGCTTTCAGAACTATCTCACAATTTAGAGATTGTGTCTTTGAAAAGATGCACTTGTTTTTCATGCTTGTGGTCATGGGGTGGGTGGCAGGAAATCTACTAAAAAATGATCTTACAGAATAACAGAATTGGTCTTCTACTGCAATCCTGCTCTAGCCAGAGATACAGATGGTTGAACGATCTCTTCTTAAAAATTTCCAGGATCACCCAAAACCTCTGAAGGAAGCCATTCCATTGGTTAATTGTTTTCATTGTTAGGAAATTTCCCCTTGGTTCTAGGTTAGTTCTCTCCTTGATTAGCCTCCATCCATTGTTTTTGTCCTGCCTTCAAGTGCTTTAGAAAATAGATTGACCCACTCTTCTTTGTGGCAGCCCATCATATATTGTAACACTGCTATCATGTCACCCCTACTCCTTTCTTTCATTAAATTAGATATACCTAATTCCTGCTCTTATATATATTAGGACATCAAATAAAAAAAAACCAAATACCTTTATTTAAAAAATAACCAACAGTTGTTTATTTGTAGCATTTTCAATGTGCACATAAGGATTTTCCATGGCACGGAAACCATTTTGATTCCCTTTAGAAACAAAAGAACTCTTGTAGACCAACTAGCTGAAGCCATCCAGCAGATCTCCAACCATCTTCAGCCTCTGCTTGTGGAGGAGTGGAGGAAAACACTGTCCATCAGGAAACCGCATCCCCTATCAAAACATCTTAAAGCTCTCCAGGCTCTTCCTAAACAAGTTAAAGCTGTATTCTGGAGACTGAATTTAGGGGTGGGAAGCCAAGGATTTAAATGAGCCAGTTATGACTCCTTCTCCTTTTCTTTTAGGGTCCCTTCAAAATACTAAGAATAGACCAAAATTGACATGAGGAAGGAAAGAAGGAAACAGTGATTTCTGGCTTTGGGGGGAAAGGTGGAATTGAGAGTGGAAGAGCTACAGAAGCCTTCTACTACAAACTGAAACAAAGAAAAGAGCGCCATCAAATTTTTGCCCTTTTACTGAACGGCTTTTTGATGGCCTGCCCTCAAAATGCCAAATGGGTGTTGTGGCTTGGCACACAAGTCGCCCATCTCTGAGCTATGTTACTGTTAAGAAAGGACCAGGAGTGCTTTCATATCATAGCTTCAAGTACCAAATTAAGCAAAATTTTCCCTTTCTGAATATAGTGATTAAGATTAAATCATGTTCCGGTAAATTAAGTTCAAGTAAATCCTATTAAATTACAATTATGACAAACCAGCTCCACAAGAAGAAAAATATGCTACAATAGTACCATAGCTGTAGCCAACACAACAGTCATTCAAAGCACATGAAAGCTGTCCATGAATATCTGACTGTGAAATGAATTTTTGCATACACCAACTCCCTTTCTTTAAAATATACAAAACCAAAAGTTTCTTAATAAAGGACAGTTTATTATTCTGATTTATTTCCATCTCACTCAGAGCAGCCAGTCCTAACAGTGCCTTATTTTCCATCTGTGATTATTATTATTTTTCCTTTTAAAGATGGGTAGATTATCTGCCTGTGTTCTCGTTTTTGAATTTTCAAAGGAAAAGAAAAAAGAAAGGCGGAGGAAGAGGCAAGAAAAAGGAGGAGGAGGAGGGAGAACTGTTGAATTTAACAATTGAGATAAGGCTGGAGCCTTATAATCAATTAGCACTGTCAAAGAAAATAATTTGCGACACAAATTTCCAGCTGCACAGATCTATTATGCATTCAGGCCATCCAGACCTCATCTGAGTCTGAGAAAACAAACTGGATCTTTCAGTGGCAAGCCTATCAAAACATGGGGCTCAACAGAAACATTGGTTCTATAAATGTCCATCTTTCCGCAGCATAGTATTTACTGGCTGTTTTATTAACCAAGCTGCCTTGGCATTGAATTTGCATTTTTCACAGTGCAATAGGCAATTCCCACCACAGCATTCAGCACCGTCTGTCACACTAAATGTCTTATTGGAGTTTGATACCTTAGTGCCAATCAAAAGTAATCACCATGGCAAGAAGTTTTTAAAAAATGGTCATATGCCTCAGTTTCTTCATCATTGGGGTAATTATCTGAAAATAACCCCCCTACATCAAAATTGGCTACTTAAAGTGTTTACTTTTATTTATTTATTTATTTACATGTCAAATGTATACGGCTGCTTCAAAGTGACTCTGGGTGGCTTACAACAAAATATTAAACAATAAATTTAATATGTATTGTTTAATATATATGTAGTTAAAAACTCTTTATTAAAAAGTTTTAAAAGCCGTAAAGCATAAAGGAGATGTTAAGAGCAACAATGGAGCCATCTCACAATCTCATTGGTCCCTTGGGACATTGAGATCGTGACATAAGGAAGTTTTATGGGACTTCTGGAAAATAAGGAGGGACAGTACTAACCTCACTTCACAGGATAGGCACCAAGATAGAAAAGGCTCACCTCCAGGGACCTGCCAAGTGTAGTTCCCTAACATACAGGACTTGCAGGATGTGAAACCAGATGGATCTAACGGGATGGGCAGATGTAATTGAAGAGAGCTGGTCCCTTAGGTAAATCAGCCCAATGCTAGGAAAGGCTTTAAAGGTAAAAAACAACACCTTGAATTGAAAGCAAGCTTGGCAACCAATACAGCTCACAGGGCAAAAATGTAACATGTACTGTTCTGGGAGCAGGGGTGGGATTCAGTCAGTTCAGACCGGTTCAGGTGAACTGGATGCTAATTTTACATCTGGTTCACTGAATTGGTACTTGCAAGGCCTAGCTGGCCCCGCCCTCCCAGGAGTGCAGGGCCCGCATAGAGGCTCTGGGAGGGTGAAAAACAGGCCTCCCAGAAGTTCCATCAGTCCAATAATGGACCAATTTCTGGCTTCTGAAAAGCCTCTGGAGCCCAAGGGAGGCCATTATCACCCTCCCAGAGACTCAAGGAAAGCTTTCAGAGTCTGGGGAGGGTGAAAACGTCCTCCCCTCCCCCACTGTGGTGCAAGAGACCGGGTAGGCCATGCCCACCATAGCCACAACCACCCAGCAACCAGGCAGCAAACCGGTTATTAAAATTTTTGAATCCCACCCCTGTCTGGAAGCACATATAACTGCCTAAACATTTTGCACCAGCTGAAGCTTCCTGATACTCTTCATGGGCAGTCCTCTGTACAGCACATTACAGTAATCCCATCAAGACTGGGACATGATAGATTGTGGGCAGAACTCCCCTGATCTGGGAATGAGCACAAGTAGACACAATGCAAAGCTGGAGTCATGAGCTCAGGAACACCTCCAGAGTTTGCATGGAAACTGTCTGGGTCATCCAGCATCAACGATAACACAGTCATAGAACCAGCAGGTCCCAATGCATAAAACCACTCAGTCTTGCCAGGTCAGCTTAAGCCTGTTGTTTCCCATTCAGATCCCCACAGGAACAAGATGTTCATGGCTTAATTGAGAGATACACATATGTAGTATGCTGATGATACCTCACCCCCATTGTGACTCACCCAGCGGCCTCTTACAGTTATTGAATAGGAGCAAAGAGAGCACCAAGCCCTGTGGTATGCCATATTTACCTCATTTCTAGTTGACTTTGAATTCAAAGATTCTTTCTTAGATGTAATACCAATTTTATCACACTCTGTTGGCTTTAATTTATATAGTGCACCATTCTGCTTTAAACCCACTAATTTTCAAACAGCCATGGTGGCAGAAAGGTTAGAATGCAGTCTTGCAGGCAAAATCTGCCCACAGTTTGAAGCTCAATCCTGACAGGACTTCAGGTTGACTCAGCCTTCCATCCTTCTGAGTTCAGTAAAATGAGGAGCCAGATTGTTGAGGGCAATGTGCTGACATTGCAAATCGCTTAGAGAGGGCTGTAAAGCACTATGAAGCTGTATATAAGTCTAAGCGATATTGCTATTATAGGCTAAACACGGCTTTGTTAATTTCAAAATGCACATAAGCAGGAGAGCAGGTTCTATTGCCAGGAGAATGAAGATCATCCACTAATTGATATGTTAGCCAAGTAGATATTTGGCAATAGAAAGTAAATTAAAGCTGAGGTTTCCTCCTTATTCACATTGATAAGAAAATAATCTCAATCAATGGTCAAATAAGATGAGGCCTCTTAACATTGCTATACATCACTATGCTATCAGTTGAATTAAGCTTTAGAAGGGGATGAGGTATAAGTACCACAAATCCAATAACTTAAGAGTCTTTTGACCTGAATCTATACCTGACGGTTTTACCTTCATACTTGATGAAGGTAAAACTCATGCAGTTGCAATTTTTTTCTCTCTGCCTTTCAAGAATTTGTCTTTGTCATTCTCTGGCCCTTTACCCTCCTTCTTAGCTGTGTCACTTTCCAAACAGGTTATCTGCCTCGCATCCTTAAATCATAATTCTTTTTTCCATTTCTCTCAGAGAATAAGAACCAGCAAGATTTCTTTCTCCCTTTTCTTACAGTCTGTTTTACATATCACACTGTTTGGTTTATATATTACATTGATCTATGGTTTGCTTAACCGTTGAGTAAGTCACAAATGACTTATTTGTGGCTTCACTAAGCCACAAACCATGCATTACAAACTTACTTCATACATTGAAGTAAGCCGCAAACAAGCAACTCCCATTATAGCTTAATTCTATCTCCCTGGGTCTGTTTTTGTTACAGGTTAAGGCACTTGTATGCAAATATTGTGGGCCACTTCAAAGAAGGTTTGGGTTTTGCTGTTCTTATAACTTCAGGAGATTAATTTCTAGTTTAAGCATAGTGCAGTTGAAAGGTAGGGTATTTTGTTTTGTTTTGTTATTTTCAGTAGAGGTATTCAGCTGGTTCAGACCGGTTCAGGCAAACTGGTAGTGGTGATTTGTGTGTGGCCGCCTACCCCTGCCCCAGCACTATGCCACCCTATTTAGCCATGTTTTCTAAGCCATGTGCATGTGTGCAAGCCCCATGCACAAGCAAAGCACATGCACAGAAGGCTGTGCACATGTGCGGAAGGTGCTCTCTCACCATTTTCAGTGCATGGGGAACCAGTGGTAAAATTATGTGAAATCCACGTCTGGTTATTTTGCTTTGTTTTGGGAAACTATGGGTCCCTTTCAGCGTTGGAAAAGACTCCTTTAACATTTCTCCTTCCAGTTCTGGAAGTCCAGGCCTTTTCAAAAGAATGCATATTTGAGGGCTGTGTAGTTCTCTCTTATAGCCAATAAAAGAAACAGGGATCACACTGAGATGTAGTGTGTCGATATCCTGCTTTATTTCATCACTGGAAGAGGAGGCAAAAATGCTAAGCTCCGGAGGTGCTTTCTTCCCTCTCCTTTTCATGTGGAAGTAGAGGTAAAGGTTGGGAGATGTGTTGCTGCAGACTCTGCTGGAACTCAGTACAGCAATGGTCTTCTCTCTTCTCAGTGCAGCAATGGTCTAAATAGTAGCAGCACGGAAGTGTACTTAGCGTAACTTTACCTCTCTGTTTCAATTTGATTTATTCAATTTAGACATCACACAACTTCAACTGACTTTGGCCAGTGTACAATAAAACAAACAATATAAAAACAAAACACAATAAGAGAATAAAATAGCAAGCTGCAAAAACTCACCAATACACAATCCAGCAACAGCCCTAAGGAATCTAACCCAAGGCTTGGAAAAAAGCAGATAGGTTTTTAAGACTTTTCAGAATGTCAGCAGGATGGGCTTGCGTGGTATCAGGGGAAATCTCATTATAGAGACCAGCTGCTAAGACACAGAATAATGCTTCTAGGGTCTTGTAGATAATACTCTTTAACTGAAAGGACCCCAAGCTTGTCAATTCTATTGGATTGAGTCAATCCATGCAAGATAGGTGCCTCATGTAATTAGGATCTATGCCTTGTAGGGCTATACCTACATAACTAGCACTTTGAATCACAACCAGAATCATATCAGGAACCAGTGCAGATTGCAAAACAGGGTGTCATATGTGTATATGGATGCATGCCCAGCACTGCCCATCCTGCTGCATTCTGGACCAGTTGAAGCTTCTTAGTAGTCTTCAAGGCCATCCCTATGCACAGCACATTGCAATAACTGAGTGATAAAGTGACAGAGGCAAAAATGACTGTCTGAAGGTCCTTCCAATCTAGGAAAGGATTCAAAGGGTGGACCAGATGAAGTCACACAAAAAGGCCTTCTTGGCCACACTTGCCTCTTGCTCATCTAGGAAATGTGAGTCAGGAGTACCACAGGTTGTCCACCATTCTTTGATGGAGAAGTATGCCCCCCCCCCCTTTCCCAATATTTGGAAATATTCCCAAATCTAAATGGCTACAAAAGCCCAGCCACTCAGTCTTGATTGGTTCCTCTTCATTCAAACCTACATAGCCTTGAAGTCAAGGTCAAAAGTTATATGCTTTTAAAATCTGAAATAAGGAGAAAAATCTAACATTCTTGGCAGCTTGCAAGGAACAAGTGGCTAGAAAAAGAAGCCATAGATATTTTTGCTACTATATGCAAAAGACTATCCTCTTAATTGGTAAATATCTTTGTCTTAATTACAATTAATACCTTAATTATGTAGTAATAATTGCATTAGTATATTTATTTAAATATACTGCTTGTTGTGATCTAAAAGCCACCACAGCAATATCCATAGGGCTTGTAAATACCTTACTTTAAATCCTTTACATCCTAAAAATTTGAATTTGAATTGAGAGACCGCCTCCTGCCGATTACCTCCCTTCGACCAATTCGATCGCACAGACTGGGCCTCCTCCGAATTCCATCTGCCAGTCAATGCCGACTGGCGACCACACGGAGGAGAGCCTTTTCTGTTGCAGCTCCGACCCTGTGGAACGATCTCCCCGCTGAGATCCGTACCCTCACCACCGTCCAGACCTTCCGCGCAGCCCTCAAGATCTGGCTCTCCCAGCAGGCCTGGGGATAGGTTCCTAATTCACCCGCCCGAGTGTTTGATTGCTGAACGAAAGTTGTGTTTTACTATTTTTTTCTTTGTTCACATTTTGTTTTGTTTTTGATGTTGCACTTCCCTCCCTTGTGATTGTAAGCCGCCCTGAGTCCCCTCAGGGAAAAGGGCGGCCTATAAATTTTAATAAATTCAAATTCAAATTCAAATTCAAATACAGTATCTTTCCCCTGCCAGGCCCACCAAGCCATGCCCACCAAGCCATGTCACACCCACCATGCCACGCCCACAGAACCAGTAGTAAAAAAAATTGATTCCCACCACTGACCCACATCATCTAAACCTTTTGTAATGGGATGAGTTGGATTATTTTTACATTCCTTCTTGTTTTATTTCCACCTTGGGTTTCCTTTTATCGTTGCTTAAATATTGTTTGTTTGTCCCCCAGCCCACAAATTCTATGCCTGTACATTTATTCAGAATGTTCTCGTTACCTTATTTATTTAATAATATTTATATCTGTTTGTTTCATTTCATTGGAAACAATCCCAAACCAAGTAAGGAAGAACATTAGAGGCTTTGTAAGATTTAAAGATTGTAAGATTGAAGGCAAAGCTAGATAATCTGGGGCCCATTCCCATTTGTACTTTCCCACAAAGCTTTCTCAGATGACACCACTGGAATTCAAACTCACAATTTTTCACTTGTGTGATCTGATTTTAGCAAAAAACCGAACCAAAACAAAAACCTACCACACCAAATATTTCTATTAGATCTATGTGAAGCTTAACATACCCAGTTTAAATCCCTAGATTTCCCTGGGGAAGAAGAGTAATGAATGGAAAATGTAGCTCTTGGTTGCAAAAACATTGCCCAACTCATTTTTTAGGATGTAAAGGATTTAAAGTAAGGTATTTACAAGCCCTATGGATATTGCTGTGGTGGCTTTTAGATCACAACAAGCAGTATATTTAAATAAATACTGTAAAATCCCCATTTCCTCCCCATCAGCTGGGAGTTGAGTTGAGTTGAGTTACGTTTATTTATAGGCCGCCCTTTTCCCTGAGGGGACTCAGGGCGGCTAACAACTTATATGGGAGAGGAAGACATACAATAACATAAAAACACAATATATAATTAAAATCAAGCAACATTCATTCAACATTCGGGTGGGGGGAAATTATGGTCTTTACCCCCAGGCCTGGCGGGATAGCCAGATCTTGAGGGCTGTGCGGAAGGTCTGAAGGGTGGTGAGGGTACGAATCTCCACGGGGAGATCGTTCCAGAGGGTCGGAGCTGCTACCGAAAAGGCTCTCCTCCGCGTAGTTGCCAGCCGACACTGGCTGGCAGATGGCACTCGGAGGAGGCCTAATCTGTGGGATCTTATGGGTCGAGAGGAGGTGATTGGCAGGAGGCGGTCTCCCAAGGAGACCACCTCCTCAAGGCGGGGACTCAAGAGGCAGAGAATAAATGGAAGCGGGGCTAGTCAGAGACGGTATTTACCGGTTCTCTGAACTACTCAAAATTTCCGCTACTGGTTCTCCAGAATTTGTCAGAACCTGCTGAATACCACCTCTGATGTGGGTTGAATAAATCTATTCTATATTGAAGATGTGAGGGCTTGGTTTTCATGTGTACTTGTACTTCACCTACCCCTTCAAATCTGTGGAGTCAGTGTCCTTAGAGTGAAAAGTGAATCATGAAATGGAAAACATACAAACGTTCCAAAAGATTCATCCGAATTCTGAAAATAAAAAGGTCAGGCAAAGCTAAAAGTATGAAAACCTTATGAAGCGAGAGTACAGAAAGAAGGTGAGGGAACACAAGAAGATAACTTGATCATCTTCTCTGCCACTATGAGGTGGTGGGAGCAATGGTTCAGAACAACCTCTTCTTGCAATAGGAAGAAGGAATGAGAAAACATTGTAAAATATATTATTCTACAAAATATGGGGACTTTGATAATTAAAAATACAATCCTATGGATGATCATTCAGAAGTATACCCATTTGGGATAAAGCAGGCTTATCTCCAGGGAAGTGCATAGGGGATTGTATCCAAAAGCTCAAATTCTAGACAGATTTACAAGGGATTAAGTCCCATTAAATCATATTATGTTCTCTTCCATGTCAACATGAGTAAGTAAGATTGCCCAGAAGGTGAGAAGGGACAGCATGGCAAATTCACATCATCTCTTTTTCTGCTTGCTCTTTAGTAAATATTTCATGCAGCTTTATTTGTAATTTTGGATTAATGTATACCAAGCTTTCTGAAAATTTATGTTGCAGTAGCATGCAGCAATTGTGATTTGAAGTTGCTCCTTCTTCTACTACTAAAGATTAAAGTGAACATTCCTCAGTCATGTTTCATCCTATACACTATTGGTAACATCATCCAAACTTTCATGTGCAGGTCTTAATGAAGGATTTTTTGCAGCATAGTTTCACACATTTTTAAAAATTTTGAAAACTTGTGTGCAGATCTGTGTTTTTCCTAAGTCTAAATCTATCAAAATAAGCAATCCAATTTTGAAGCACTTATCTAATATAATTTGAGAAATAACCCCAAAATATAAATAGTAGATTAATATTTTCAAATTCAATATTTAGCTAGTGACAAAATATTCATTATAGCATTAGCCTTAAAATTGTAGACAGATGAATCAATTACCCCCAAAAGAGATACAATTTAACATATCCATAAAATTTGAAGTCAAAATCAAACCCATGCTCAGCTATGACATTCCTGTTTTATGTGAAAATACATAAAACATATTGAACCACTAACTAACATTCTGTCTAAGAGTTGCCAGTTTGCTAATTAACAGTAAGCCCCAGCTGCAAGACTGAAGCATAGTAAATACAGACATAAGAAAAGAATCAGAAATTTGAAAATAATAATAATAACAACAACAATAACAACAATAAACCCCTTACTTGCTGTTGCTCCATTAAAACTTGTTCCAGTACTAGAGAAATGAAAAAACCCGTGGATGTCTCAGGCAATCCAGAATCCTCTTGAGTGAATGCTGTGTTTATTTACCAAGCCTTAAAAACTTCTGGTGTGGAGTAGTGAATGAGCTCTCAAGTTCATCATGAGCACAGTTGAAAGTCCTACTGTAACTGCAGGAATAAAGTTTGCTGCCAGTTAGTTTTTCTGCGGCTCCGTACTTGTAAATACAAGCTCTGTGGACAAAGTCCCAAATGACATCACAAGCAGCTGCTTATTGTTGAGTCTTTATTAACTGGCTGTCAAAAAAAAAAAAAAGAAAGAAAGAAAGAAGGAACTGCGAGGGGTGGGGAGGAACCACTGTCTCTCCTGAAGTGCAAGCTGGGAGCGTAGTAAGAATTTTGCTTATACATATGTAAATACTTGTGATTATCTCAACTATGCTTTCTTTAGGAGCATGAAGCCAACTTTCCGTAGGAATCCTATCCTTGCCAGACCCCAAAGGAAAGGAATAAAAAAGACATGCAGCCAAATAAATAGATGCTTAGTAAATTAAATGCTGCACTTTTTTTAGATCCTGCATGCTTTAAGCATGACTGTGTCTATAAATATTATATAGAAGCATTATGGACTTAGCGCAGATTTAAATTTTATTTACTAAATCAAAATTTGATAGAGTATGCTGGACCTTCCAGTAAAAAGGGAGAGTAAACATTAGGGCTGCGCACAGCGTAGATTGCAAAGATTTTGGTTCTTTCATTATACAAATATTTGTAAATAGTTTGTAGGATTAATAGTTTCTCTCTAAACAGCATTGTCCATGAGGTATTTTGTAGCACAAAAAACTGTGGAAAATATGTAAAAGAAGAGAAGAAATGTGGGTCTGTAATCCTTTGTTCACAATGTAAATTGGAGTGGCATTACTACTAGGTCTTTTTTTTTCCAGAATAAAAAGGGAGGAGAATCCTTTGGAAATGACAAAGGCAGCCATTCAGCTTGTGGTAGCTGATAAAACAAAAGAAAATATTGACCTTTCACTCCTCCTGGGTCTTCAGACTGGCTGGCTGTTTTTGTGTAAAACAAGGACAACATCTTCTAGTCTTCAAGAACTTGGATTTTGCAGCCGTGCTCCACATTCTTGTCCCTAGGAATGTTTCCTCAAAGAAAGGCCTTAAGCTAAAGTCACACTAAATCTGTGCTTATTTCCCAGAAGCTGGCCTTTTCAAGTGAAGTCTTAGATCACTGGAAGAGGAACATGACAGAAGCGCTACTGTGTACACTAATATCTTTTCTGTGCTGAGAATGTAAACATGGAGAAACTTCAGAGTAGTGAAAACTCCAAGCAGGTTTATGAAGGGGGAAAAAAATGAAGAACTACAGATTCAACAAGCAAAATGATAAAGAGCGCTTAAATATGAATTTAGATATTGATGTTCCTAGAGAATTGGTTTCAAAATTATGACTTGGATTCTTGGGGTTCTCTGAGTTTCATTATCCCTGCAGGGGTTTCTTTCTCAAACCCCAAGACCCCAACCATTTAATTCTGAGCTACATATATTTTCTACTTTTGAAGTCCTAGTTTCCATACATCTCCAAATTATACTTTCTAACTAAGCTTTAAGAAACAAGATATTTTGCTTTGCAGTAGATACCCAAGAGAACAAACACAAGATAATTTCAACCTCTAAGTCAGGGGTGTCCAATCTTGACAACTTGAAGATCTGTGGACTTCAAGTCCCAGAATTCCCCAGCCAGACGTGCTGGTTGGGGAATGTTGACAGTTGAAGTTCGCAAGTCTTAAGCCTTCATGTTCAGTTAAATATAATTTGTTGAAGCAGCCCTGATACATCTGTAATATCTTTGGATTGTGTACTGTAAATGTGTACCAGGTGGAGGGTAGCCTAGATATATCCAATGACTTAGTATGCCTGATCATACTATCTATCGTGGTCCCGTTCTCCCATACATGATGTATTTATTTAATATATCAAATCTAGAAAATGGTTATCTTACTCACTGACTGTAGTGAGTAAGTAACTGTAGTAACAGTTTTCTTTGATTATTTGTAAACAGAATGGGACGGCATTTTCAAGAAAATTAGTTTATCAGGACATCACATTCCTCAGAAATCAATGGAAATGTTTTCAAGTTATGCTTGAACATAAAATTTGATTTTAAAAATCATTGGTCATTTTAGGAAACAAGGTGATGGCAGATCTCATCAAAGTTACTTAAATTTCATTTCAGGGAAACATGAAAGGAAATTCAAGAAGAATCTTTGTGAAGGTGTTTGGATTAAGAAACTGATTGTGCCTCATGGAGCAAATAGACAAATTAAACAACATTCTTCTAGCGCAAGCTGCATTGGGGATGTATTCAAACGAGTCCCTTCAATTTGGCCATCTTCCGGTCTGCAGCTGCCTCCATGTAAAGATGGCGCTCACAAAGGACCTCCTGCACCCCTCCCCCAAGGAGAAGAAGCGGAAGCACAAGAAGAAGCACCTGGTGCAGAGCCCCAAGTCCTACTTCATGAACATCAAGTGCCTGGGTTGCTACAAAATCACCATGGTTTTCAGTCATACCCAGACATTTGTGTTGTATATTGGCTGCTCGACTGTGCTGTGCCAGCCCATTGGTGGAAAGATGAGGTTGACATAAGGGTGTTCTTTCTGGTGAAAGCAACATTAAACAGTGGACACTTGCCATGGGATGGGTTTGGGACTATGGGCACAGTTGCCGGTTGTGACCCCGGGTGTTTCTCTGGGGCACCGATGGAAGTATATTATGGAATGGAGTTGTGGGGGGGGGATATGTAGAGTTACTTTTGAGGGGTTCCTTCCCCTTGTGGCTTTGGCACTGTCCTTGTAGCCTTACCCATTTCATTCAATAAACTTTGAAAATATGTGTGTGTGTGTGTATGTATGTATGTATATATGTATATGTATATACGTATGCATGCATGCATGCAGGCATGTATATGTGTGTGTATGTATGTATATATATATGTATATATGTGTGTGTGTGTATATATATATGTATGTATGTGTGTATATGTGTATGTATATACATATATGTATATATATGTATGTGTGCGTGTGTGTGTATACATACATACATACATACATACATACATACATACATACATACATAAAATGGCCTTCCATTTTTTCTCCTTAGTAAAGGAAAATACTTTGACATGTGGAAACAGTCAGGAGCAGCTATCAAAGCAGCTGCACTACCTGGAAAAAAGGCATGGCTATTTTAATCATCCAAAGAGACATTTACATGTTCCTATGCATTGTGAAGCACTGCATCTGAAGAATATTTACAGCCTTGTAAGTAATCTTCTACACATATTGTATATTAAAGATCTTTTCCAAATATATAAATTATTTGTAGTAAAATAATGAACTGTACATAATTTTTAAGCTCTTTTTGCGGCCCTACAATCCTTTATTTTATCAAGGTGAAGTTGGGGCAACTGAATGTAGCTGAGTGTTTACCAGCCAGATACCCTTCCTGACACCTACACGGTATTCTCAGCGGATATTTTCTCTTTGCACTCTGAGAAACATCTGTCACTGCCTAGGATTGAACTCTCAACCTCCTGCATGTGAAGCGAGTATCTTCACCTCTAGGTCATGTCACTCAATAAACTGTATATAAAGGACATATAAATGTCCTTTTATAATTCATTAGGTTTGCTCAATGAGGGACTATGGATCTATGTCTTGGTTCTGTGCAATGAAACATTTTCAAAATCAAATCTGCCATAAAAGTGATAAGTAATCCTAAAGGTATAAATAGATTTCCAATTATCCCACTACTTTAGCTCTCAATCCAGTCATCAGAGTTATGAACTCCGCTGAACTGAAACATTATTGCTCTGTGCACATTCAGGCTCCTTGGCTTGTAAAATAAAGTAAAATAAGAGATTTCATTCTTCTAACAAAAACTCATCTCTAATCAGTCAGTTAACTACAAGTGTAAGGAGTACATTTCCGACTGTATTTAAAAGAAATGTAAGAATGTCTTCACAAAATGTATTACCCTGAACTTTTGTTCTAGTTTTATTCTAATGCAGAATTTCGCTTTACTCATCTAGTATCTCGCTGCAAGTTGGTTTCCAAAGAACAATATTTACTCTGCTGAAAAAGGGGAAAAGGTATCTATGATAAGACAAACCAACAAAAGAGAAACAAGACAAAGTACATGTCTATGGCATGCATGCATTTTTGTCTAGCAAATGTACTT
Organism: Thamnophis sirtalis; assembly: GCF_051295495.1. Lineage (NCBI taxonomy): Eukaryota > Metazoa > Chordata > Lepidosauria > Squamata > Natricidae > Thamnophis > Thamnophis sirtalis. The sequence goes on along the minus strand of NW_028261381.1, from coordinate 44,494,855 downwards.
GAAATAGCCAATATAAATAAAATTTGTATCACATGTTTAACTTACAAGTCCTAAGGATTAGTACCTAGGAAGTAGTAGAAACTCAGAGGAGTATGTGAAATATTCCTCTGATAGATTACTCGTATTTATTTTTTACACTATCATTGCAAATTGTGCCCCAACCAATAGCATCATAAGAGATGTGTGTATCTTGGGGGAGGGGGGGTAAATTCAAACAAAACAGTTTAGGATCCTGTTAAAAAATATTGGGCTCATCATGGCATTCTAGTGAGTCACCACAACCAGAACTACCTCTTCCCCTTCTACACAATGAATTAATCAAGCATTTAACTTGAGAAAACTTTCCACTGCATGAGACACGTATCATTTAGCAGGAATCACAATCTATTGGGGTGGGGGAGCCTTTACACAATTGTTTAAATGAGGGCTGTCCACTCTCATAATTGTGAGGAGAGGACCTGAGGACTGCTAAAAGATGGAATAGATTTTGTGCAAAAAAAAAAATGGTTTTTGCCTGTTAACAGTGTTGTGTGTTTTAGGGCTTCCTCTTCAGTTTTGAATACTTCTCATCACAAAATATCTGTGCAGTATGCTTTCAACAGTCTTAGTCAGAAGGGCCTCTCATGGCCACAAAATGACTTGGGCAGTGCATGTGTCACATTGTAAAGTCTTGTACATTATGAGAAGATATTTTCCCTGTATTGTTTGTATTGCATGGATCATTCTCTTTGGCCTGTTTAACATTCTGAGGAAATATAGGGATGTTCATCACTATTCCCAGAAGTCAATGGATCAATAAACTATATACTGGCAGACTGTTCTATCTCTTCTGAGGGAAAAAGACACAACCATAACATATCCTCACCCCATTTCTTCCTCTTCTGTAGAAGCTTTGGGCATAGCCTCTAACAACAGAGGTCTTTTCCTGGTCAGTTGACCTCAGCTGCTGCTACACAAACACCCCCCCCCCCATATTTTTCTTGAAAAGAGAATGGTGATAACTGAAAAAAGGGATGAGTTACTGTCAAGTAGCAAAAGATAGGGTGGCTATATCTATCCTCCTCATTAAGCAAATATGTGAAGATGTCCACACTTCAGCCTTTGTCTCCAGCCAGTTTGTAAAAGAAGAATGAAGTTGGTTGACATATTTTAAGTTCCTTCTTTGAACTCTTATATTTTGAAATCCAAAGACTAAACTTAGCTATTTTGCATGGATGACTGGATAATACAGAAACATGACCAATGACTCTAAAAAATGCATGCTAAGGAATACAGGATGAGGCTGAAATTGTGCTGTTTTGTATACCTTTAAAGTAATAAATCAAAACTCAGAAGCCAGTTTGGTGTGGTGGTAATCTACAGCTAGAACTGGGGCTGACATAGAAACTGGAAGATGGTGAGCACTAGTCCCACTTTAAGCATGAAAGCTGGCTGCCTGGCTGACTAAGGGCCAGTCTCAACCCAACCCATCTCACAGGATTGTTGTTATTGGGACAAATACGAAGAGGGAGGAGAAGTAGTTATGTTTGCCACCTTGAATTACTTATAAAGTAATAAGGATGGGATAAAAACCCAGTACATAAATACATAAAAACAAATCAACATAATGCAGTAAAATGACTGCAACATTCATGGAGTGATTTTGGGGCTAGTGATGGTGTTTCATCCGAGAGAGAGGGGGGGGGAGAGGGAGAGAGGGAGAGGGAGGGAAGGGAGGGAGAGAGGGGGAGGGAAGGGGGAGATGGATGGAGGGAAGGGGAGGGAAGGAGGGAAAGAGAGTGGGGGGGAGGGAAGGGGAGGGAGGGAGAGAGAGGGGGACAGAGAGGGAGAGAGGAGGAGGGAGGGAGAGGGAGGAAGGGAGGGAGGGAGAGAGGGGGAGGGAAGGGGGAGAGGGAGGGAGGGAAGGGGAGGGAGGGAGAAAGAGGGAGGGAGAGGGAGGGAGAGAGAGAGATTTGTTTTCTGATAAATTTCCTTAAACTCTTAAAGAAAAGAGGTAAAAAAATGCAATAAATACATACATGAATAACCCTGCAATATAGAAAAGAAATACTGTAGAAACCAGTCGAGAGAAACATTAATGTTGCCATTAATGTCAACCAAGTATGTTGGATATATAACAGCCAAAATAGCTCCATCTTACTCTATAGTTCTGTGAACTGATACCACAAAGAATTGTGGACTGCCTTATATGTACCGTATAACTTCCACATGTAAATTTCCATCAAGTAAGTTATTTTCCCTTGTAAACAAGTAGCAGTCAGTCACGGAGCATATAAAACCAGTTTGCATTTACATCCATTTTCATTCAGCAAAAGCTTGTGCTGGAAAAGCAATTCTCAAGCATCTGCCCTTGTTTTCATCTACATATGGTTATTTAGACAATTGCTTAGTTCAATGCAAGGGAAAGGACCATTTTTTAAATCATTAAAGGAACAAGTATTGCTGAGTAATACGCAAAGTATCCAAAGAGTATCAAGCTAGAACTGAGGGAGAGTTAAGAATATAGATGTGTGTGATTGTGGGCTTTGAGGACGAAATAGCATAGAAGTAAACAGCACACTTGTTTGCAAAGGCTGATCAGGTACAAACATGGAAGTCAATGTGAAGAAGAATCCTTAGCATTAACTAATATTAGTAAGCACTAATTGGTAAAATTGGTGGCAAAAGTTGGGTTGTATCAGTGTATTTCTAGGAATCCTGCTGCCTAAAAAGACTATGAAAATATATAATTTTGGGAGATCTGAATGGCTCATCCCTTGAAGAATAGCAGAATAAAAGATTTGGAAGGGGCCTTAGAGGTCTTCTAGTCCCACCCCTCTACCAGGGGTCTATAACCTTAAACATTCAAAGAGAAATTTGGACCCATTTCTCTTTTTCCTAATTTTGCCTAGGACTGTGTTGACTTCTTTGGCAGCTGCAGGTTAATATTTAAGTGATTCTCCACTAGGACTCCAAGCTCTCTCTCACAGTTGCTACTATTGATCCAAGTACCACCTATTCTATCACCTATGCATTTTTCTTTTAGAACCTTACTCTCCCCATCACTGAATTTCTTTTTGTTAGATAGGGCCCTGCATTCAAGTCTATCAAGATCCTTCTGTATCTTGAGCCTATCTTCTGGAGGATTGGCTACTCCTGCCAGTTTGATGTCATCTGCAAATTTGGAGATGTTTAGGTAGCTAATAAAGACCTAGCTATTTCCTCAGGGTTTGGAGACAGGATGACAGTTGAGCCTCTAGACATTTTTTTTATTTTGTTTATATATTTTAACTGTTTACAAGTTTGTCTTCAGGCCACACACAATTTCTATTTTTTATTATTATTTTTCTTACATTTTAATTGTAAGCTTTCCAGGATTGGGAGCTGAGGTTATCCAAATTGTATGTATGTATACATAAATAAAGGCTTCAATAAATCAGGACATTTATCCTTGTTGCTAAATCTCCCTGCCATCCTAAGATTTCCTACATATTTATGTTCCTACTGTAATAGGCAAAGTGGGAAGGGTTTCTAAGCCAGGAGAACGGTTGGAGGCTTTGACTGTCTTAATTACAGTATTATCCATATACCTCCACTATATCTCTCATAAAATATGAGTGGATGTTGGACAGAAAGTAAGAAATATTCAAAGTTAGCTGACTGCCCTTAGGTTATTTTAAGTGTAATGCATATAGCATAAATTTAGTTGATATACCACAGATCAGTGGTGGGTTGCAGGAGGTACACCCCGGTACGGGTGTACTGGAGCCTGTCCGGAGCACCAGGTACCGTTCCGGTATGGTGCTCCAGAGGGCCCCCTGCCCGCCTGAGCTCCTTACCTGTCCTTTAAGCCTTTGGCACTTCCACACACGTGCACCGTGCATACGGCACCTGCACAACACTCCACCGAGCAGCTTGGGCGTCGCGGAGGCATTGCAAGCAGGTACAATGCACACATGCGCTGCGCGCGTCTACATGGGCAATGCCATAACAGTTGGAACGGGATCTGGAACCCATCACTGCCACAGATACAGCATAGTCCCAAATGTATTGGTTTGCAAGTAAATATCTACAAAATTTTAACAACTGGCATGGCTAATGCTGGGTGTCCAATCCAATTTATTCATCTGCCATAGTACAAACTTTTCTAATGCTGCTTCTTACCAAATGAGTTAGTCAACAGGTTTTTACAACTTCTTATTTTGAAAATAATAGTCTCAGTACAACTGCAAGTAACCAGGTTGATCAAGGGCTATCTTAATATAAGTCCTAGGTACAGAGCTTCAATCTAATGAGAAACAATCTTCTATGTGGTATAATACAGGTAGTCCTCGACTTATAACAGTTCGAAAGTACAACGGCAGTGAAAAAGTGATGTATGAACATTTTTTGCACTAATGACTGTTGCAGCATCCCCATGATCATGTGAATAGAATTCAGATGCTTGGCAACTAATTCATATTTATGACAGTTGCAGGGGCCATGTGATCCCCTTTTGCGATCTTCTGACAAGCAAAGTCAATGGGGAAACCAGTTCACTTAACAAAAACGTGTTACTAATTTAACAAGTGCAGTGATTCACTTAACAAATGTGTTAAGAAAAATCATAAAATGGGACAGCAGTCACTTAACAAATTTCTCACTTAACAACACATTTTGGGCTCAGTTGTGGTCATATGTTGAGGACTACCTGGATATAGCTGGATGGCATTGACTGCAGACAAAATATTTGCAATTAAATGTTGCTAAACACACAGAAATGAATGTACCATTCAGGTAATGTTCATGCTGGTCCAATGTCCATTATAGCTCTTTTTCTTAGGTACTTCCAACGTAATGAGTAGTGAGCTCAGCATGGGCAGCACTCAAAGATTAGATATGACTACTGGCTGAATTGATGAGACCAGTATAACTTCTGATGTATCTCAGTGAGGTACAATGTAGCCCAGTTCAAAGGTCTTACCATCAAAACTGACATTAGCCAAAGCATCAAACAAATCAAAGAAATAGTGCAAGATTGGAAGTTGAAGAGAGACTTGGCCCATAGAATCTCCAAGTGTCGGACATGATTGAATGAGTATCTTCTTCTTCTTCTTCTTCTTCTTCTTCTTCTTCTTCTTCTTCTTCTTCTTCTTCTTCTTCTTCTTCTTCTTCTCCGTCTCCTCCTCCTCCTCCTCCTCCTCCTCCTCCTCCTCCTCCTCCTCCTCCTCCTCCTCCTCCTCCTCCTCCTTCCTCCTTCTCAGATACAGACCTGGTTGATATTATTTGAAAATTCCATTGAGTTTCACTGATGTGAAAATAAAACAGAGAAGGAAAACTTCCCTTGATTCAAGCTCAGTTCCTGGTGACCATGTTTATGCAGGTTATTGGAAGCATGACAGGAATAATTCTGGGATTCATCAAAACTTTCTAGTCTAAACAAAACTCCTGGAATTCTCAGGGGATGCCCAGTTCTGTCCTAAACAGGACTGATTCCAGCTTAGCTTTCAAAATCCACAGACTATCACCTGTTGTGGTGAAGTGAAAATAGATAGTAAACTGATGCTGCCAGGGAGGAGATCTAGTATGCCAGCTACATGTAGAGCTCATAAGCAGCGGGAATTAATCTCGTGAATAATCTGACTCTTGATAACACTTGGGTGACAGTTGTGAAAGATATGAAAGTGAATGAAAGCTGAGAACATAGATATTCTACTTGGGATGTGCCTGTGCCTTCCGTCTAGCAGAATAATAGAGTTGGAAGGGACCTTGAAGGTCTTCTCGTCTCTGTTCAAGCAGGAGCCCCTATACCCTATACCAGTGACAGCAAACTTTTTGGCACCAAGTGCCGAAAAGGGAGAACATGCGCATGCACGCGCACCCCCCCACCCACCCCCACACACACATGCTTCATGCACTCGTCTGGGCCACAACCTGGAAGAGGAGCTGCCCAGGGGGTATGCACGTGCTGGAAAATGAACTTCTGGTTTCTTGCGGGCACATGCGTACCGGTCAGCTAATCTTTTCAATTACTGGTGTGCATGTGCATGCGACAACCAGCTGGCCGGATTGCATTCTCACACCAGAAAATGGAAGACCAACTCTTCCAGTTTCTGGCATTGCTGCACGCACGAGGACCAGCTGATCATTGTGCATTCATGCACGCCAGAAACCCAGATGAAGAAGAGGTGATGCCACTTGTGCCAGGTGACATGGCTCCATGTGCGATTTCAGACACACATGCTGTAGGTTTGCCATCTTGGCCCTATACTCTGGCTGTCCATACTCTTTTTAAAAGCTTCCAGTGATGGAGAATCCACAACTTCTGAAGGCAAACTATTCCATTGGTTTATTGTTCTCGTCAGAAAATTTCTTCTTAGTTCTAAGCTGCTTCTCTTCTTGGTCAGTTTACACCTATTCCTTTTTGCCTTGTCTTCTAGTGCTTTAGGGTTGTTGTTGTTGTTGTTGTTGTTGTTGTTGTTTTTGCACTCATGTCAGAAGCACCAAGGCACTTCTAGGTTGAAAGGATTATCTGGTGACATCACCATTGACCTGGGGATGCTCAGTTGGGGGCTCCTGTCATATCCTTGGCAAGAACTGGAATGAATGATGAGAGATCAACCCTGCCCCACAGCAGCTCTCAAGTTTTGGGCTTGCTAACTTCCTGCCCAACGTTCCAACCACTTGAGCTTCTGGAAAATTGACCCCTCTTCTTTGTACATCAGCAATCCAGCTAATGATAGGTAAATTGCTGCATTTTTGTGATCTGTGGTACAATGTATATAATGTGGCACTTGAAAGGGAAAAAGCTTTTCCTCAAACAAAAACACTTTAAAGTGTCCCCTTTGTCCATCACAAATACACTTCATTGTGCTTCTCCGATCAAACATTGAGAGCAATCAAGGTAGTTTATACAAAATAAGGAATTTACTTTACCCTGACAAATTAATGCTTGATATCTTTCTGACTATATAAAATACATGCAGATAATATGAATTAGGCTGGGAGCTATCTGACATCCTAGAGAAATAATTTTATAGTGACAAAGAGAAAAGGGGAGATTTTGCCTCTGTTCTGTCTAAACTGATCCAATGGGAGCTCTGTTAAAAAATGAAATTCACAAAATTATCATTTTCTGCCTTTGCCATCTTGGGGAAGGAAGATTAATTTCCAAAATTGCATTGTTTTTAAATAAAAAAGAGCAACCAAAAATAGAAATAGTCAGTTCTGTTTAGGAAGAAGGAAGTTTCTTTCTGCTGTGTTTCAGTGATGTTGAATATTTGTTAAATAATAAAATAATAAAATATTGAAATGGGACAAAAGGATGAGAAAAAGATGGTAAATCCCTCCCCTGTAAAAAGGCTGGTACAATTATCAGTCCACTGTAAAGATAAGGGAATTTTAGACTTTATCATGGGAAAACCTGTCTTCTAACAAGATATGAATCACTTTGCTACTCACTCCTTAATTCAAAATTGAATTGATATGCATAGTAACCCTGTAATCTATCGGAAAATGTATGTTATGTGAGATTTTGGTATTAATGTAGATAGAAATGTTTGTCCAAATTATTTTTATTATCCAAATCATTATTACTTTGCCAGATTTTGGCAAAGTCACTTACTATCTTCCTATACCAAGGCATATTATGGTTGTAGCTGTGATAGTGTGTAAATAAAAAAAAGGTTGAGTTAAATAATAGTCAAGATTTACCCAAGAAATCCTCCTTGGTTCAATGATACTCATTTTATTGTATGCAATAAAAGGTTGCGCCAGTTTGTTGCAGAAATTGTTTATGCTATTTTCTTTCATTTTCTAACCCCCCGGGATATCCTGAAAACACATAAAAGGCACTAATGGCTGAATTTAAGAATTACTTTTCTCCAACTACTAGTTCCAAAGATTTTATCAAATAAGGACAATTAATTTGTTTATCTATGAAATAGAAAATGGGTGTTATAGTTTGAATAAATGTAGTGTGGTGTTAAGAAATAACATCTTCATTATTATTTTTATTTATATATTTATATTGTGTCATCCCTTTTTTTAACCAATGGGTGCTGAAAAGTGGATGCAAGCTGCAGGGTTATTGTCTAAATATTTTTTCTGCTGCAGACCTTAAACATTTCACCCTGAACTCTTAAAAAAAGATATTTTTGTACTCTTGACAGAACTGAAGTGCGCTGCATAGTTTACCAGTTATCTGAGCTTAGAAAGGCAACTTCATACCATGTAATAAACTCCTCAGAAAGATTAGAAGCATCAAAAGAAAGCTGCAATTCAAAGCAAGAAACACAGGGCTTATTATATTAGTTGCAATAAAGTTTCCAGATTGGCAACATTCTTAACTATTTTTATCTCTTTTGCAGTAAACAGAGTTTAGATGCTAAAGCTGGATAGAATCGTTTATCACCTAGTTTTACAAAAGTCATGCTTTGAATGTCGGGAAGAAGAGAAATGATTGTCATAGCAGGCCCAGATGATCATCAGATTATGGACATTAGGGTATTTTACTTCTTTTGTGTGTTTGGGGAATTAAAGGGTAAATGTCCCAAAGCTGCTTTTTCAAGAGGCAACTGGTTTTTCTGGTTTTTCTGAAGACATTTTGCTTCTCATCCAAGACGCTCCTTCAGAAGAGCAGAAGGAGCTTCTTGGATGAGAAGCAAAACAATGTCTTCAAAGAAAAACCCAAAAGTCCAGTTGCCTCTTGAAAAAGCATCTTTGGGACAACCAAGACCTGGATGACTGAGAATCTCCATAGGCATTTAGAGGGTAAAAGAATCACCTTAAACCTCACAGAACCTTGAACACCACTCCCATGGAGTCTGGCCTTGCCCACTTGTTGAAGAAAACCTTTGTTGTGCCTTCTCCTTCTCCCCAAGTTTGCTGTAGTCATAAAAAGTTGCATGCCTGTCAGGGGTGGGTTCCGGCAGGCACTACTGCCAGTTTGCTCATCTGAGCGCTGCGAGTGCATGCACAGTGTAATTAAAATTGTTCTGAGAATGTGCAGAACTGAAAAACAAAATGCCCCCGCCGCTGCTGCCCAGGGTACCAGTTTGGGAGTGTAGCAGGTCTGGTTCACTGCCAGTTCCAGCAAACCAGGCCACCAAACCACTACCGTTCGCCTGAACCAGTCCGAACTGGTAGAAACCCACCACTACCTGTGCAATACAGCACCCCATCCCTTCATAATTCCTTATCTTGTGGATTGCAGTAGATAGAACCAGCATATGCAGGTAAACTATCGTGCTTATCAGGGTGGACAATCTTAAGCTGAATAAAGAAAAGGCAGAGAAAGTGATTTATTTACCTATTTATTTATTTAGCACATGTCTCTCTCCTCAGTTCAAATGATTCTTGGAAGCTTACCTAGAATTTAAATGGGAGAACAATAAAAGCAACCATCAGCCAAACCCCACTATCAATAAAATGAAGAATGTCATTGCAGTCTAAAGTTAGGAGAAAGCCCCTCTGAAGCAATTCTGTTTTCAACAATTTACAGAAAATCATCAAGGAGGGGGCCAGCCTGATTTCCATGGGAGTCCTCAAACAAAGGAATTGCTTGCTGTGCATACGCTCATCTTGTTCCAATTGATTCACTGAATAGGGTTTTGTCTGCTTGTTTGTTTTTATCTTGGATTACATTCAGTGTTGTGCAATTTTCCTCTTAACCTTATCTTGATTCTTCTGTCATCACTGCTCATTGCAAGAAAACATGTAATTATCCCCATCCCATGGATTCTTGTTTTCAGAATAACCTAAATTCCATGACCTAGATGACCCCCCCCCTCTCCTGACAGGAGACAACCTAATCTTTTATGGTGTAATTAATATTTTCCTCAATTAGATTATATACAGATGTACCACCTACTTGAAATCACTGCAGAGATTTCATCATCTGCTTATTGAAGAGGGGGAATAAGCCTGGGAGAAAATAGCAACCAAATAGATGGCCAGGTTCAATCTGGTGGTACTGTAGCTGCAACTAACGATTGCATTATTGACTTTTCTCCCTTCTGCTCAGACTGCAAATTATTGAAGAAGTAAAAGGGACAACAGCAATGGACTATAGAAGCCTAAGGTCCTCTTTTAATGCCAGATCATTTGTTAATAAAGCATCTAGTATCCAAGATTTAATCCTGGATAAACGTACTTACCAGGGGTGGGTGCCGGCAGGCACGACTGCCTGTTCACTGCGTGCACATGCGCAGTGCCATTAAAATTGTTCTGTGCATGCACAGAACTGAAAAACAAGATGACGGCACCTATAAAGCCATCCAGGGAACTGGTTCAGGGGTGTGGCTACTGGTTCGGCTGAACCGGGCCGAACTGGTAGGAACCCACCACTGGTACTGACCATATAGAGCCATGGTGGCACAGTAGTTAGAATGCAATATTGCAGGCTGTGTAATTCTGCCAATTGTCAGTAGTTCGATCCTGATCAGCTGAATGTGGACTAAGCCTTCCATCCTTCTGTGGTCAGTAAAGTGAAGACCCAGATTGACCCAGATTGTTGAGAACTATATGCTCTGTATATTGAGGAGTGCTGTAAAACACTAAGAAGCAGTATATAAGTCTAAGTGCTATTACACAATTGTATCACAGCGGCCAGTTGTTTCGCCGGATTTGGCATTGGTTACTAGTCGGGCTCCACCCAGGGGCCTAGGACGTCGTAACGTATTTTCGTAATATGTGTGCAGATCCAAGCAGTGCAGCTTTTTGCATTTGACTGATGGTGATTTTGTCAATTTTTAACTGTTTTAAATGTAATTCCAGTGCTTTTGCTTTTGGAATAGCACCCAGTGTGCCAATTACCACTGGAATTACCACTGCTGGTTTGTGCCATAGTCGTTGAATTTCGATTTTTAAGTCCTGGTATTTTGCGATTTTTTCATGTTCCTTCTCAGCGACCCTGCTATCACCTGGTATTGCAATATTATAATATAATAAATATAATTAATATAATATAATATAATATAATATAATATAATATAATATAATATAATATAATATAATATAATATAATATAATATAATATAATATAATATAATATAATATAATATAATATAATATAATATAATATAATATAATATAATATAATATAATATAATATAATATAATATAATATAATATAATATAATATAATATAATATAATATAATATAATATTATATAATATAATATAATATTTTATATATATATATATATATATATATATATATATATATATATATATATATATATATATATATATATATATATATATATATATATATATATATATATAAAAAATAATCAGTATGTGCAATTTTTTTACAGCAGCTGAGTATGTGATCAACAGTTTCATCAGCTTCTTTGCAAAGTCTGCATTTGGCATCATCAGAGGATTTTTCGATTTTGGCCTTAATGGCATTTGTGCGGATAGCTTGTTCTTGCGCAGCCAGGATTAGTGACTCTGTTTCTTTCTTTAATGTACCTGTTGTTAACCATAACCAAGTTTGTTCACTGTCCACTTTATCTTTTATTTTTCCCAGAAATTGGCCATGCAGTGCTTTGTTCTGCCAACTCTTCATTCTTGATTTTATCACATCTTTTCTGTATTCTTGTTTCGTCTGTTGGACCTTCAGTAGATTTTTGTTCTTTACTTCGATTAATAGATGTTCTTGACTTTCTTTTAAATAATCAGCCAGTGCATGTTTTTCTTCTTCAACTGTTTGCTTCACTTGTAATAATCCTCTGCCACCTGATTTTCGGGGCAGATATAGTCTATCAGTATCACCACGTGGATGTAAACTGTAGTGCATTGTCATTAGTTTCCTGGTTTTTCAGTCCAAAAGGTCCAAATCAGCTTGTGTCCAGTTAACTATACCAGCTGTGTATCTTATAACTGGTATTGGCCAGGTATTTATGGCCTTGATTGTATTTCCACCGTTCAATTTAGATTTCAAAATTTTCCTAACTCTGTTGGTGTACTCTCGCCTGACAATAGTTTTTACTTCTCCATGCTTGATGTTATCCAACTGCAGAATGTCTAAGTATTTGTAGGCTTCATTTTCTTTGCATTTAATTAATTGGCCATTGGGCATTTCAATTCCCTCACATGCAGTGATTTTGCCCCTTTTTATGGATACAGTGGCGCATTTTTCCATGCCAAACTGCATTGAAATATCGGTGCTGAATACTCGGACTGTGTTTGTCAATGATTGGATTTCTGTTTCTGACTTTCCATAGAGTTTCAAATCATCCATATATAGTAAATGCGAATTTATTTTCAGCTTCTTTGGCTGTTTGGTAGCCTAATTTCATTTTTTTTAAGATTACTGATAGTGGGATCATCGTGATGATGAAGAGAAGAGGTGAAAGTGAATCACCCTGGAAAATTCCTCGCTTGATATTAACCATTCCGTAGTTCTCATTCCCTACTGCCAACTCAGTTCTCCACTGTTTCATCGCCTTTTCAGTAAAGGATGTAGTATTTTTGCTAATGCCAGTTGTTTCTAAGCATTTTATGATCCACGAATGTGGCAATGAGTCAAATGCCTTTTTGTAATTAATCCAGACCATATTCAAGTTCGTTTTTCTGTTCTTACAATTTTCTAATATCATTTTATCAATTAGGAGCTGATCTTTTGTGCCCCTGCTCCTTCTTTTGTTGCCTTTTTGCTCTACTGGCAAGATGTTATTTGTTTCCAAATAATCCATAATGTTATCTGCAATAATGCCTGTGAGTAATTTAAAGATTGTTGGCAAGCATGTTATTGGTCTGTAGTTTTCAGGTGTTGTTCCTTTAGTTGCATCCTTCTGAATCAAGTATGTTTTTCCAGTTGTCAACCATTCATCAATTTGGCCCTTTTGTAAAATTTCATTCAGTTGCCTGGCCAATATTGCATGTAAACTGGTCAGATATTTGAGCCAGAAACCATGCAAGTGGTCATTTCCAGGTGATGTCCAATTCTTTACTTTTTTTACTCGATTTTTGACCATCTCAGTTGTTATTTCTAACACTTGCATTTGCTTGTTGCCAATGCTTTTCTCAAAGTCATGTATCCACTTTGCTTCCTTATTGTAGCCCTTTGCATTTTCCCACAGTTCTTTCCAGAATTCAACCATGCTTTTCTGGTTTTTCACTTTTGGCGTCACTATTCACATTAAGACTTTGATAAAAAAGCCGTTGGTCTGATCGAAATTGCTGATTTTGTTTATATTGGATGATTCGTGCCTCATATCTTTCAATTTTTCTAGCTGTTGCTGTTATCTGCTGTTTTACAATCTCTACAACTTCATTGATGTTTCTTGTATCCAATCTATATCTTCTGATTAGCTGATCTATGATTTTGCTGGTTTTAAGCCGTTGCTCATGCATGTTCTTTAAGCTGCTAGCATCTGCCCTTAATTTTTTGACTTTTTGTTCTAATCAGATTTTCCACTTTGGCTTTGATGCTTTTTCCATTGTGTGACTAGGTGCTTTGGTTTTAATGCCTAGTTCTTTAGTGGCTATTACAGCTGCACTGTACATAAACTGATTAGTTTCAAGATGGATCCCGGTTTGATTGTTGAAAGCACTGCATTAACCATTTTCATAATAGGGGGCACAGTTTTTAATGATGATAAATGTTGCCTTTCCTCATTAGACAGAAAATGCTCCATGATCTAGTCCTTCAATTCTTTTTGTTTTTAAGTTAGTTCATCAGTTGGTTCAATGATATCTGGTTCTGGTGGTAGTGTTGTTATTTCCTCCCTGACATTTTCTTCTGGGAGTTCTACTACAATGTCTTTAATTGTGTCTTGAGTATTGGTTGTTTCCACTTGTGATGTTTTTTTTATTTTTGCAAATTTTATTTATTTATTATTATTATTATTGTTGTTGTTGTTGTTGTTGTTATTGTTATTATTACTATATATTACTGAGAAAGTAATTCATCCCTAGATATTTCCACTCAGTTACTTTCTGATGCAACAGGCTCAGTATGCCCAATTGTAGGAATTTCATCCCATTCATCAGAAGCTTCATCCAATAGTCCGCCAATTGGATGTCCTTGCTGATATGTCTGATTGAGTAGGAGAAGGTAGAGATACTGTTGATGTACCCTTTACCCCAAGTGAGTGTCTGGGATGACCTACATAGATAATCCTCAATTTATGACCACAATTGAGCCCAAAATTTCTTCTGCTAAGCGAAACATTTGTTAAGTGAATTTACCTCCTTTTACAACCTTTCTTGCCACAGTTGTAACCATCATAAATATGAACCTTAAAGTCACTTTTAGAGCCATTGTAACTTTGAATGGTCACTATATGAACTGTTGTAAATCAAAGACTACCTGTAGTGTGGAAGTGATCTATCCTAGACTCTTGTCTTAGAAATCAATAGCAATAGCACTTAGACTTATATACTGCATCACAGGGCTTCACAGCCTTCTCTAAGTGGTTTACAGAGTCAGCCTATTGCCCCCAACATCTGGGTCCTCATTTTACCAACCTTGGAAAGATGGAAGGCTGAATCAACCTTGAGCCTGGTGAGATTTGAACTGCCAAATTGCAGGCAGTCAGCAGAAGTAGCTTGCAGTATTGCATTCTAATCACTATGCCATCTCAGCTCTTACAATGTCTGTGTCCATATTGAGGTTCTCCAGACAGAAATGGTTCAGGGTTCCACATCTACTATGACAACCATGAACTTTCTCAGTGAATATCTGGTCTCAGACTTACAGCAAAGTTCAGGGTGGAGATTGGTTCAACTGGAGTCAGTGATCTGAAAGTGAAGTTGGTCTCTATAATGCCCTTAATATAGACAGTCACTTTCTGTTCAATGTTGCACTAATGGCTGTTGAAAAAAAGGAAAAAGATCCATTAACTTTCAGAGATAGAAGATGAATTAAAACATCTGATCCAAGTGCCTAATACAGCCAGATGGTTTCTTCAATGGACTTGGGAGATTTTCTGCCTCATTTGTCAGTGAAACTGTTGAAGCTTTGGCCAATCTGTGAATGAGGGTGGCCTGGACAGGTGATGTAATTGCTCTTGAACATTTCCTTCCGTCTAACAAAGCTAAATTAGCATTTTGGTTAAGGGAGTGATTAATGCCTCCTTCCTATTGTGCAAGGTGTTCCCATCCACTTCTTTTATATGCACCATTTTGTTTGTTTTTGTTTGTTAGTACGTTCAACTAATCATTTGGAACGGGAAGTTCACTTGTGTTCTTGAAAGAAAATGTTTCACACACTTAATCTATTTACCATCATTATGAAGCTGGTCCTTAGAGGGAAACTAAATGGAACAATTCTTTAAGGATGTTACAGATGTTGATTTGGACAATGTAAGTCTATGAAAATATTTAAATAACATTTCTCAATATTTATCAAAGATTAATGTGACTAGCTTTTGAGGCTATAGTCATGATCTCCAGTAAAGCATTTAGTCATAATCTGGAGTAGGGCTCCTAATTAGAGGGAGACGTTTCCACCTCAATCTTTAATATGTCAAAGTATTAATATGTCAAGGTATGTCTATTCCAAAATCCTGGAGAGTTGCTGCAAATCAAAATCAAAAACTAAATTAGAGGGTCAATGATCTGACTAGAGCAGTTTTCTGTGTCTAGCTAAATTTTCAAAAGAAATTTACTCAGTTTCTGATCAATGTCATAGTATTTGTGCACTGCATTTCAGCTTCTTATGCCAAGTATCCCTAAAAATATTTTTATAGGTGTAACTTTCAGGAAATTTAATGAAATCTTAATTTAAGAGGCCTTTGGAAAGGAAGGGCATCCATTAAACTGAATGTCTGGCTTGTAAAAGTACTTCCCTGCATCTGGTTGCTATGGAGACAACAGAAAGAGCAGATCATTGGGTCTGAGACAATAGGCAACACCTGGACAAGTTCTAAGTAGAGATCAAATGTAGGTACTAATGATGGTAATAATTTGTCTGTTTGGTTGACTCTTGGAGTTCCAAAGCATTGCTTTGTTGTTATAGATAAAAATCCCATGAATGACCTTACTCAGAGGCTTTATGTAGACATCACACAGCATTGGGGAGAGCATTGAGGAAACCTGTTAAGCAAGAACTACAGGCTAGTAGTAGCTAGACTTCTCCCCCTCCAGCACTGCCAACACTAACCAGAATCAGCCCCAAAGGAAGAAGACAGAACTAACACAGCACAGCTCTGTCCACTCCTAAAACTCGGATGAAATCCAGAAAGATGCCATGATGGAAGGCATGGAAGCCACTGAGAGGTCAGAAAAAGCAAGGCTAGACACATTTCTCTTAACCCCCTCCTGGGATAAGAAGATCCCACAAGCACAATCATTGCTGTTTCAATCCCGAATCCCAACTGAAAGGAGTTTGGATAATCTACTTCTTCCACAATCCTCTGAAGCTGCCATCTTCTCAATAATCATCAAAGTTGGGCAGAAAAACCAAAAAACTATTGCCCAGCATGATTGGACTTTTAAGCCAAGAATGGCAGACAATACAGGAATCTGTGCTACAAGGACTACCGTTGCTTGTACACATTCCTAACTGACAGATCACCTTTAAAAAGAAATTATAACAGATTGCATTTACATCCTTGGATGTCATTCTTAAAGCAACTGATTCATGGAAGGGGAATGGTATTTTCATGTCCAGTTTCAAGATACAAAAACAGCCAAAATGAGTCTTTTTTTTCAAAGGTTTTAATATTATATATCTATTGTCAATATATGTTCACAGAAAATGCTTCCAGTGCAAATATTTTTGTTCATAACTTTCTCTGAAAGCCACTTGCAGGAATCTCTTTAGGTTTGCTTTCATTTCTTTTCCTCAGTTTACTGTTTAATCAGTAGAGTTTATTTTGAGGTAAATGTTTAACAAATTGAATCCAATACTCAGAAAACCAAATCTGGACCTATCAATTTCTGTGTAATCAAACCTTATCCTCTGCTATAGAGACACACTTGGAACATACTCATCTCAAGTGACAGGCTTTCTATTAGATCAGTGCCTAAAGTTGGTAAGATTTCTCCCTCCTTAAATAATGTCATGGAATGAATATAAAGGAGAAGGAACACATTATCTTATACAGGCAGTCCTCACTTAACAATGGTAGCCCTGTCACTAAGCAGCATGGTTGTAAATATGATGTCATGTGATCGCACTGACTTAACGATGGCAGCTGTGACAGTACCAGTTCCTGTTGTTAGGCGGCCCCAGGAAGTTGTAGCATTCCACAGTTATATCATCACCATTAGCAATGTCCTATCATTGACTTTCTGTGAAGAAGCTAGCAAGGAAGGTTGCAAATGGCAATCACATGACTGTATTGTTCTGCAACATTGTAATTGCAAGCTGGTTGCCAAGAGCTCGAATCAAATCTCATGACCATGGAGACATTGTGATGGTTGCAATCAGAAGGATGTATCTTAATCTCCTCCTTCAGCACCATCAGAATGTCAATCAGTTGCTAAATGAGTGGTTGTTCAATGAGAATTATTTGTAGCAAACAAACACAAGCAATTAAATTTTCTTTAATGATACAATAAATTAAAAAGACAAGGATCCCAAATATCTCAAGGAAAGTCTAAACCATAGATTCTGGTCATGTCCAGAAATGCACTTCTAAAGATACTTGATTTTGGAGTTTAAATTTAAATTGCAGGCATGGTAGTTTTATTCTGCCTCTGCGCAGCAGGAGAATTTATGTTAATGATTTGAGAGACTACAGACACAGAAATGAGTTAAAACTTGGACCTTGAAATTAATGCTCTTCCACAGAAGTAATTAGAGCTTCCTGTAATTGGATCATACTTTTCACCATGAGTGTTTTCTGTTATTATATTATGTGTTATTGTACAGTGTATTCATTTTATGTATATTATAAATCATTATGTATTATTTCTAACCCACCATTCCATCCAGAGGAAATTCATAAGGGATAACAATTTCAGAAAAGCATAAATTGTTAAAACTGATTAAAACAGTTAAAATCAATTATACACAAACTCAACAGGAAAACCGTGGTTGAAGAGGTCCTGCAACATAATAATTATATGCTTCTTACATCATGCACCAGTTACCAGCATTTTGTACCAACTACCCACAGTTTCTCTATGTGCAAAACACGCTGCAGAAGTCGAGGTGGGAAATAATCAATTGCCAAGTCCAACACTATCTGACTGACTTAGAAATGGCCCTGGTTACTGCATTAAATGCAATTGTGCAAATACACACCTTTCTCTCACATAGGATGTCAGCGTTCCTAGTATCATGTAGAATTAAATCATAGACCAAGGCAAAACAATCCTTTTGGTTCTAATTTAATAAAGCATACATCTTAGGCACATCTGTGTTAATCCCAATTCTGGAAATGACATCAGAATTCCACCCAGTTAAAAGTTCATGATCTTGTCCCCACACCCACAATCCATCACATGGTCCAATCTTCTTCCTCCACACTGGCATCCACACCCAGCTTCTTCCAGTCAGGTGTACTGGTGCAGAGACAAAGGATGACCTTGGCTTCTAGTAAAGAGTGAAAACAATACATTCCACAATCTCACTCCTGCCTATTCCCCCTCCCATCAACTATACTATTGAAACAACATAATGAAAAATAGAAAGTGTGGCAGGCCAAAATTCTAAAAGGAATATAAATGCAGGTTTGACATAGGAATCTTTTAAAAAAGAGCTTAATGAGTACTTTACAACTCCAGCCCTTTCAGGAAGTAGATCACCTCCTTCACAATAAGATGAACCCTAATCCCATAGCCGATTTTTCTACTGTTTATCAGCATTTCTGTTTTTTGTTTGGGATTTTATTTGATCTCAGTGATCTTGATACTGCCCATTTCTGAATGTGGGTATCAGTCCTCAAACTTGATTTGCTTTCAAATTAGAAGGTAAGGAACAGTAGAAATGGGTGTCATCAGCATGCTGGTATCACCACAACACTACACAATATGGAAATATTTTGCCCATAGTTTCAAGTGGAAATTGTCATGGGGACCATCTGGAGTCATACAAGGCATCACAAGTACAAAGGCCTAGGAATAGTATAGCAATCCCTATACTCTTTCATGACATGGGTTAACAAACAGAACCAGAACCATTGTAAAATGATGTCCTTGAGCCTTAGTCTCACCAGATAATATTGTTCTGACCTAGGCTTTCCAAGAGCATGAAGTAAACTCCTTGTACCCACAAAAACCTCTTTTATTAATTTCCTGTGAATTCTGCTCATTCAAGATTCCAGCAAAGTCTTTCAAGGTAGGCCCCCTCTTTGCGTCCAACACACAGCCCTCATCAGAGCCTTCCCCAGACTCCAGGACTAGCCCATGTTCCTCCCCAACCTCCTCACTGTCTGAATCTGCTGCTAGCTCCACTGGCTGCTGGCGGACCACAACAAATATAAGTAGAATTGAAATCCAAGGAAAAAGTCCAAGAAGACTGGTCATGTTTCCTCATAGGGTACAGTACCATGAGAATGGCCAAAGTCTTTAAGCACAGTTGAAAGCACAGTTGAAATGGGTTCAAATAAGCAGTGTCCATAGCTGTGCCTGGAAGTACCAAACCCACAAGCTCCCTGTTAACATAGCCAGTGACATAATAGTTTTTCAGCTCGCCTTAGTCAAATGAATCTCCTTTACATAAGGAGAGACATATCCTTTGTGCAAGGAACAATTACATACATCTCTTAATCATAAGGACACTATTTCTTTGGACAATTTAACAAGCAAAGAGGAGCAAGGACTAAATCAGCAAGTTCTTGCCTTCATTTTACCCAGCTCCTTTTCCATACATTTGAGGTCCACAAGCTTAAAAAAAAACAGCAGGACAACTGACTGCCACAATTACATCACCATAACCTTTTCCATCATTGGTTTCTAAGTCAAATTAGACCAATTTCACCTACACAGCCTGTTCACAGCAAGGCATCAATTCATAATCCCCATCCAGGCCAAGAATTAGGAGGAAAAAACTGAACTGAGATGCAGGAAGGAAGGATCAAGAATGACTTGAAGTTGTTTAAAGGAACTTCTCACGGTTTTCTATGTGCACAAGTACTCCAGGACATTCAATCTGTAACCCATATATCTCCACCAGACTTATTTTCATGATCAATAAGATTGCTTATCAACACTTACAGACCATATAGCTGAGTATCAGAGGTGTGATTTTTCTTTTAAAAAACATACACTAATGAAGCCTCCAAACACAGACTTACAATTGCAGTTGACCCCAAAATTTCCATTGGTAAGCAAGATCATTGTGAAGTGAGTTTTGCCCCATTGTATGACTTTTATGGCCACAGTTGTTAAGTGAATCACTGCATTTGTTAAGTTAGTAGCATGGTGGTTAAACGAATTTGGCTTCTCCATTGACTTTGCTTGCCAGAAGATTGCAAAAGGTGATCACATGATCCCGGGACACTGCAGCTGTCATAAATATATTCCAGTTGCCAAGCGTTCAAATTTTAATCACATGACCATGGGGATTCTGCAACGGTGGTAAGTGTGAAAAACATCCATAAGTCACTTTTTTCAATACTGTTGTAACTTCGAATGGACACTAAATGAATGCTTGTAAGTTGAGGACAACTTATACAGATACTAAGCATATGATAGGCCTAACCAATTTATTTTTAACCAAAAAGAAACATACGAACAGAAACCTTAAGCTCTTCAAAGAATAAAATCAACCCCACATTCTCCAGCCTTCTTCTGTAATATCAGCCAGCCTGCCTACCATCTCTAGAAACCCACCAAGGCCAAGTTATTTTTAAAAGACAAATTACAGCTTAGAGACAAAAAAATATGTGCCAAACTCAGCACGGGTTTATTATACTAAATTATGAAAGAATGCCTCTAGTATCTTGCCCAATGCTCTAATTTGTGCTCTGGCCTAAAAAGTCACATTTTGGGGCCTCTATGCATTATGCAGCCTTTCCACTAGGCTATAGTACATGCTGTGATAATTATAGGAATAGTTAATGGAGAAATGGTAGAATTTCCAGACACCAATTATATAAATTATTAATTTCCAGTATATTTCTGGACTATAAGTGAATTAGCTCCATCTGGAGCACAAGAAATCTACTAAGGCTTGTATCTATATTCCAGGGATATATCTTTTTTTAATCAACTTGCCAAGAGACACGGTTTGATATTTTAAAAATATGTAGCTATGTGGTACAAACAATTAACATCGACATGCAACATCAGAAAATATACATTGACAAATACTACTTATCACTGCTTTTGAAATATGAAACCGTCATTCAAGGGTTTTTCAAATAGCAAGGCTGTAGCCAGGAAAAGTCATGGCAATTAGTTCATGACCTAATTGTCAGCATTCCAAATATCATGCAGAATTAAATCAGAGTCCAAGGCAGAGCTATCCTTAAGGTTCCAATTTAATAAGACAGACATGTTGGCACATTGCTGTGGAATTCCAATACTGGAAATGACATCAGAATTCCACCCAGTTAAAAGTTCATGATCTTGTCCCCACACCCACAATCTATCACATGGTCCAATCTTCTTCTTCCAGGCTGGCATCCACACCCAACTTCTTCCGGTCAGGTGTACTGGTGCGGAGACAAAGGATGACCTTGGCTTCTAGTAAAGAATGAAAATAATACATTCCACAATTCTACTCCTTCTATTCCCACCCTCCCATCGACTAATCTAAAGAAACAGCATAATGAAATAAGAGAAAGTGTGGCAGGCCAAAATTCTAAAAGGAATATAAATGCAGGCCTGACATTAATCTGAATATAACTGTCTTTTCAAAATGTAGCTCCATATGAATAAAATATACAGCGGATGACTCGAATCCTGTAAGAAGTAAATGTCTCTATTTTGGGTTGCACAACTGTGCACACTCAATACATCTGACCTATCTTTGGGATACCCCACACCTATAAGAGGAGCATTTTCTGAAATGAAGATTTAAGTGGTTTTGGTTTTTACAAAATCTGGCTTCTCCATTGATTTTGCTTGTCAGAAGATCACAAAAGGGACACTGAAACTGTCATAAGTATGAACTAGTTGCCAAATTTTGTTCAGTGACCATGGGAACACTGCAACAGTCCTAAGTATGAAAAACAATCATAAGTAGCATTAGCAATAGCACTTAGATTTATATACCACATCATAGTGCTTTATAGCCCTCTCTAAGTGGTTTATAGTGGCAGCATATTGCCCCCAACAATCTGCGTCTTCCTTTTACCCACCCCGGAAGAATGGGAGGCTAAGTCAACCTCAATCCCTGTCAGGATTGAACTCCCGGCTGTGGGCAGAGTCTGTTTGCAATACTGCATTCTGAGTGGTTTTTTTTCAGTACCATTGTAACTTCAAATGGTCATTAAATAAATGGTTGTAAATTGAGGACTACCTTTAACATCAACAGTTGGAAAGGATCCAACAATACTTTTATCAGTTCGAAAGTGGGCAGGTTAGCTTATATAGACCTTATATAGAATGTTAGTCAAACACATGTTGAGCATCACATATATTAAGAGGAACCTGCCCCCTCCCCCAAACCCAGAGAGATTTGGTTTACAACAGATAATAATTCAGTATAATTAAAAAAAAGAAATCCAGGCATATCTGTATGAAGCCTCTACAGAAAGATTCTTTAAATTGTAACTTAGAAGCTTTGATCTATGAGAGGTAACAAGGCTCTGATTGCTATTCTGCCATGCCAACTATATTAATCACTGCAAGAGGAAAGAGATACCAGGGCAACATCAGATATCTTTGAATCTGCCTCTCTACAAAATATATACTGTAAGCAAATCCTTCTAAACATCAGTTTTTCATTGGCCGCTGAGTCACGAAGCAACAGATAGAAAATGTGTTCAACCATGCATAAAAATGAAAGGACACTTCAATCCCTAGCATGGCAAATGGTTGCAGAAGTTGACAGAGTTTGCTGAAACTGCAAAATTGACTATTTTGATTAAAGAAAAGAATATAATTACTTTTATTTCCACATGGAGACCATTTCTGAAATTTGTGCCTGAAGTGGAAAAAAATAAAACTTTGATTTGGGGTTTTACCAATTAGATTGAGAGATCTTTATAGAAATGGCTTCTTCGTATGATTATGAAAAAAAACACAAAAAGTTGTGATTTGATGTTAGTGCCTTATTTTACTGCAACAAGAGAGTCAGAAATCAATGTTTCTATTTCTTTTTTTCTTATCCTCCCTCACTTCTCTTCCCACTCTTCCTCCCCACCGTTTTCCTATTACTTTCATATTTTGTATCTTATTTTATTTTATAACCCAATAAAAATGTTAAACCGGAAGAAAATTTGTTTCACCATGCAGCTGCCCTTTAGCACCATGACTGGCCCTTTGCTCCTCTGACTAAAGTCCAGGGTTAGGGGAAGCGTACCTGCACCAAAGTGGCCAAATCATGGTTAGTTGACTGGACCACCGATGTTGATGAAGTGTATCAGATTGTTTCAACAGCAAAACGTTTGGCAGAAGTAGGGAGGAAAATATATCTAAGGCAGCAAAGTCATGAGAACAGTAGAGGAAAAAAGAGATTGCCAGAACAGATGCAAGCAAGGAAAGACTCATAGGTCAAATTAGATTCCCTGCAGGGGTAGGTTCCTGCCAGTTCTAACCTCTTCTATAGGAGTGGTTCCACAAATCTACCATGCCATTTAGAACCAGTTCTAGCTCCTTCCCCCCACCCGTCCGCACCACTCTTGCCCCACCCACCGCTCACTGATTGCCGGGCTCACCAATCACCCCGCCCACCTCTAAGAGTCCTATCGAAACCTTAAAATCTTAAAACTGTCAAGTTTGAACATCCCTGGGGTTTTTTTTCTAAAGGGTTAGGGGTGCAAGGGTCTTGTAACTTGACAGCTTTAAGACTTGCATGCTTCAAATGCCAGAGTCTCTGAGCCAACATTTTGGTTGCTAAGCAAGAGCATTGTTAAGTGAGTTTCACCGCATTTTGCCAGTTGGCCACACCTTCCCAGTCACATGACTGCCAAGCCACTCCCACTGATCACATGACTGCCAAGCCACTCCCACCCAGTCACATGGCAAGCAAGCCACTTCCACAAAACAGGCCACACCTACAGAAGAGCTTCTAAAAATTCACTGCTATCAAATATGTATTCTGCTGCTGAGGATACAGCCATAAAAGAGAATATGATGTGATCTTCAAAGTTTCATATGGCCCTGAAATACAGTCTATGTAAAAGTTATGATAAGCTATTGCAAGAAGCCATAAATCGAATTTGAAATTTCTCTTTCTCCCATAATATGGCATCAGGTATCTCCCATGGCAAAGATGATAGGCAGGCCCATGGGATTTAATTTTAAAGTGTAAAACATTGTGGCAAATGTTTTACACTCCCTTTAAATTCATTTTTTTAAAAAAATCTATATTTTTTATAAATTATTCAAGATAGTCAGGAAACTAATAATAAACTCCTTCCTCCTTCTATTTTCCCCACAACAACCATGTAAGGTGGGTTCGGCTGAGAGAGAATGACTGGCCCAGGGTTACCCAGCTGGCTTTCATGGCTAAGGTGGGACTAGAACTCATCATTTCCTGGCATCTAGCTTGGTACCTGAACCACTAGACCAAATATTCACAAATGCACTGATATATATGAAAAACCAACAATGATTTTTAAACAGATGGCTGCATTAAACTGTGTGAAAATCATTCTCCACATATTATAGGAAACAGAAAGATAACGAATAAATAACCTTATACACTAAAAAAATATTTGTGTGTTCTCTATCGTGCCATAAATTGAGTAGCATAGAAGATATTTAATATGCAATTTTATATACACATGCACACCCACATAAACGACCCTAAGTTCCTGTCATGATAATTAAATCATAATTCTATGAAAGGCAATTTGGATCCATTTTCATATGATGGATGATTTCAAGGATATGTTTGGTTACTCGGAACTATTTGTTTTAATCTCATTCTTTCAGCTGAGCACATATAATGGAACACAACACCTGAAACTGACAATACAGATCAAACCATCAAGTAATTACTTGGCATGTACATGCTTGTGCACTATAAGCATTTGGCAATTTATCTCTGCCAAAATTCAGGGCCTCCTTATTCAGCAATTAGTAAAAATATTTTCATGTGCCCAAAATCTCCCCTGTGGCTCTTAAAAACCTTATTTTAGGTACAGGCATCCTTGTTCAGCTTTCATCTGTCAAGAAGGATAAACCTAAAAAGACAACAGCACTTACTGGTTGGAGGGTATGTTTGTGTGCATGAATTATATACATAGGTCTAAACATTAAACAAATATACAACAGACACCAACACCTCTAGTAACCTGTTTATCAAATGAACCAAACTCTAAAGATAGGATGCAGTGCAAGATCTTCTTGTGCCAACCCAAAAGCTCTGAGAAAAACAAGGGAGGGGAGTTAATTATGTGCCTCCATATATCTATCAATGTGTGGGGATAACTGCCAAAGAATACATAATCAAGGTTAAAAGATGTATATTCAACTTCCAGTCTAGAGGATTTGAGAAAATGGGTGGGATCCACAAATGCTGATGTTGTCATTAGTGTGTCCTATTAGTTGTTCTGGAAATGTTGTTGGAAGACAAGTAGTTCTTGTTTGATGAGGGTTTGTTAGGGTTGATTTTATGCAAGGGGTTGCATAATGCTTCTTGCAAACATACCCTAAAATGCATCAATAACTTTCTTAAACAGATTTCCCAAATGGCTGCAGTGAGTGACTTCACTTTTTTATGCAAATCTCTTATCTTAAGGCTGAAAAAGCTGTTTCCCCAACAGGAAATTTATGCTACAGAATGATACTGATATGATATCCATTCTGATATGGAATTCATTTGTATGTACAGTATATGCATACAGTATGCATGTTTCCTTGATTTATAACCTGATTTTTCAAGAAATTCCACTTATTTCTCCCCACAACTATCACTTTATGAGCTAAGAATGTTAGCCTTGTGAAGCAGTCTAGACAAGCACACTCAGGAATATTAGCTCTATTTTCATTGCAAGATTATATTAATCGAATCTGGCAACTCTGAAACCACTCCTCCTGTCATTTATTCTCCCCAAAAATTAGGGAGTGTCCTTTCTGAGATTCAGGTAATCCTTGATATATAACCACAACCTAAAAAACATCTCCCTCCCCTTCCCCCTGGTCCTAAGGAATTAGAAGGGTTGTAGCCAATTTTATATTTTTGGTAGATCCATCAACTGGAATTGACAAAGTGTCTTGAACTTCAACTTACAGTACTTCAGCCCCTCTTTCCTTGTGGCAGGAAATCTAGGAGAAGGAAGCTTTTCATCAAAGTTCTTCAGCATAGTTTGAAAGAATTCTCCCACTTCTCCCCTTTTCAGCTCTTTAAATTGTTCCCTTCTCTTAGCTGGAAACCTTAAGTGACAGGAGAATATTGATTTATTAACTGGCTGGAGATGAAAAGGATTTCCCTAGAACAGTCTCTTGTTCCTCAAATCAGTATCTCAGAGCCTTCCTCTTCTACTCCATGTCACTTTTCCTATCCCCAAATCAGTCCCCTTCACACTCAAAATTTGTACAGCTTAGAACAAGTAGTTGGGCATTTTTAATTTGTGGGAATTTTGCAAATTTCCTTTTAGATTTGATGGACAAAGAGCTTAAAAATATTTAAAACTCTAGTACTATATAAGTTGGAAGTGGCAAGAATCATATATGCACAAAGATGGAAGGACACACCAATTGCTACAGTGCAAAAATGGATGGGAAAGGTGATAGAGTTGGCAGAGATGGCTATTCTGTTTAAAGAGAAGAAGTTCTGTTTACATTTGGAAAGAATTTATGCATTTTGTGTTTGAAATGAAATAAAAACCTTTAGGTTTTGAAGAATGGAATGGTTTTGTTGTTTTAGAAATATTTGAAATCTTTAGAAATGTAAAGCAAAAGGTTGAGGTTGCAATTCTTTTTCTATTCTGCTGCACTAAAAAAAATTGGAAGTCACTACTACATTTTCTTATTTTTTTAAATCTCTCTTTGCACTTTTCTGTCTCTCTTTTAACTTTTCAAAGTTCTATTTGTATTTTATTCTGCAATATGTTGTAATAATATTTTAAATGAGCATTTCCAGTTAAAAATTCTAACATCAACATGTGTTACTGGCTTTTCTTACACAGGACACCCAAACATGACAGAGCGTGGCTTTTCACAAAATAAGTTATTATAATATTGTTATAATAACATCCAGGAGGAAGCTGTTTTGTATGAAAATTGGGTTTGTTCAGTTCCTTCATTCATCAGGCTAATTATAAACCATACATTAGATTGATTTTTTTTAAAAAGAAAACTTATATGTCATCCAACTCACTCTCGGTGACTCTGGAATGGCTTACAAAAATAAAAATCTGCTATAAAACAATAACAAATAGTAACATCTCCCACACTCCCCTGGTGATATCAATCAATCAAATAATGGGCTCCATCTTCCTCTGGGGGGTCTCCAGTCTAATTGACAAAACCCGGTCTTCGGGGCCTTGTGAAAGAGTGGGACAGTGGGAAAATACTCAGATTGTAAGGGGATTCCTTAATTCATAATGAAGGATGCAATAAATTTATCAAGATAGGCTGTTTTCGCAACTGTGGAAGGTGCTGCTCTCTGGACATATCCATACCAGCGGAGCTGGCCTCTACACCTGGATTGATCTAGGGCATTCTAGACCAATCCAGCTATGCAAACTGTTTCTCCAAATGTCCTAGTTTCCCCAGCCTTCTTCAAAAGACATGGCTATTGCTTAGTCAGCTATTAGAAAAACTGTGTTATTTCTGAAAAACATAAAACACATTTCTCAATGAATGCCCTGTGTAAAAATTCCTGTCAATAGTTTGTAATCTGCAGAATCACCTCTTGTTTATGACTCTGAGATTCTTTCTCTTTTGGAATGTACATATATGATCGCACAACTTTGTGGATTTGAATTTACCTCGCGTTTCCAGAGTGTTTCATTATTTGGGAATGCAATGCAATCATTACGATACACGCTGATCTGGGGCAAGGATTCCACCTCTTAACAAATAAAGTCCTACTGTTTAAAATATTTGTAGAAGGGGACATAAAATGCTAAGTGTGCCAAAACAAGATCAGAGATTACAATCACAAGTTGGGTCTTGTTTAGGACTAATCCGTATCATGCCTCTATGCCTCAGATTGAAAACTTCTCCACCTCCAGGAAAAAAAAAACAGGCAAACATTTTAATCATAACACATTGATGAATACACAAAGAACGCTGGTATTTTACCCCCACTCAAGGCAAATTCATAAGCTGCATTATGCTATTTAGCACTGAGTTAAAATGCAGTAATCTACCAATATGCGAAGATGCCTAGAGAATAAGCGTGGAACAGTAAATATATTTACTAGGGAATAAGTTCCACTGAACATGGCAGGACATGATTGCTGTATACACATATTTGTATACTTTTGTTTTAAGCCAACATCCACCATTACATCTACAGGATGCAAACATTTAAAAATGTGTTTGCGTGTATGTGTGTTTGTGTGTACACCAGAATATGCAGCTTTTTGAACATAATCTTTCCAGCATTGTTTTTTACACACCATCAGATATGTTGGTGAATATTAGTACTCCTCTATATTTCATTTTATGTTCATGACCTCTTACCTATATCTGCTGTTCTACTCCAAATACTGGATAGCTACAATGGCATATTGCAACATCCTTCTCTTTACCTTGCTGCAGGACAATATCACATAGATCCTCTAACCTGCTATTTGTGCCATTATAATGTAGAAGAAATTGAAACAAATACTTATATGATTTTTATATTGTCTTTATTGAGCTTTCACCAAAATTACTTTTCTAGTAACCATGACAGGACAATCAGATGATTAGCATGCATCTTCCTATTAACCAACAAGTACTTTTATTGTAGGTCCTTAAAATATTACTACTTTTTGTAACCTACCATTAAGAATGTGGTAGATGTTGCCGATATAAACTTAGTTCCTCCTGTATTCCTCCTCCAAGTATTAACTATTTGTTTGACTTTTGTATTTGTTTTTCCTTTTCCTGACCTTTGGCTACAATAAAGTTTTTATATTTGACTGGACATTAGCATTCATTGCCCCTTCGCTAACATATTCATGGGAGCTTGTAAAGCTTATGGTTTGGAGTATATCTACTAGTATTTAAAGTAAACTCTTTGAAAGTAATATTATTTATATTAGGCCAATCAATGATGGCATTGATTCCAAAGTGACATCTTTTAATATGTCTAAATATGGTAGATCCAACTCAGTACATAATTAGAGAGTGAAGCAAGTATGATCTCTGTTAAGTTCTCTAGAAGAACGAGGCTGGAGGCCTCTGAGGTAAGTTAAACTCAACCAACTTTATTAACAGGCATTCGCAAACAAGAACAAGTAGACCGGCACCCCCTCCCTGTCTGATAGCTATTTATACGGAGCTGTCAGACAGGGAAACCAATTGCCGCGCGTTTAACAGCCCGGCAACTGCAGGTCACACCTGATTGGTTCCGGCATGCCTGGCTGTTGCCGAGCTGTCATTTGTAAGTCCAAGGACTTAACATCTCTTCCCCCCCCCAGCGAGGGCACATGCGTCAAGAGTGACGCATGCGTACTCTTTCAGGTAGTCGGGCGGATGGCGGACATGCCCAGAATGCCTTAGTTGAAGAGGCAGCGCTGGAGAGGTAAGACGTCCCCATGGGAGCTCCTCCCTGGAGGGAGTGGAGCTCCGGGTGACGTCACTGCGGCCTAGGCCAGGAGGCGGAACCCTTGGAAAAGGTAGGCCGGGCGGAGGGAGCAGGCGGGTAATTTTGAACAGGCCGGTAGGTGGCCAGGGGGTTGGGGAGGCCTGACAACAGAAGCCCTAACTGTGCAGAAGGAGGGAGTGCGATGGCGAATTGAACTGCTGCGAAGGGGTGCTGAGTCCCGGTGCCCGGGCAGGGGTGGCCTGACTCGGGGAAGGCCAGCGATGGTACGGCTTGCGGAAACAGCGGCAGATCCGGGGCTGGCTGCAAGACGTCGGCGGCCGGCCTCTGCATGTCGGTTTGATTGGAGGCCTCTGGAGGGTGGCGGCGCCTCAGTTGATCCAGGTGGCGCCGCCACTCGCAGCCATCGGGTAGGTGGACCCTGTAGGAAACGGGGCCGGTTACATCAGTGATGGTGGCAGGCACCCACCGGGGGTCCCCAGAGTAGTTACGGGCCCAAACCAGATCCTCCACAGCAAAGGAACGGGAGGGGTGCCCCAGGTTGCCAGGCTGAATTCCTGAATAGAGGGGGTGTAGTCTATCCAGGGTGGTCTGCAGATGCCGACCCATCAAGAGTTCTGCGGGGCTTTGCCGTGTGAGGGGGCAAGAAGTGGGGTGCTGGGCCATTAGGTAAGCATCCACCCTTGCCTGCCAGTTGCCACGGTCCATACGGCCCAAAGCCTCCTTGGCCGATCAGACCGCCCTCTCCGCCCGGCCATTGCTGGCTGGATGGTAAGGGGCGACCAATGCGTGGCGGATCCCTTGGGGGGCCAGGAAAGCCTGGAAAACAATGGAGGAAAATTGTGGGCCGTTGTTGGACACCACGATGTCCGGCAACACATGAATGGCGAACAAGCGCTGCAGAGCCCGCACCGTACTCTCTGCAGTGGTGGAGCGCATAAGCACCAGCTCCACCCAGCAAGAGTAGGCATCCACAGCGACCAGGAAAACCTGGCCGTGGAAGGGACCCGCAAAATCAAGGTGAAGGCGGGACCAGGGCCTGCATGGCATCTCCCACTCCCAAGAGGAGGCAGAGGGGGGAGCGGGGCGGGACACCTGGCAGGGCTCGGACCTCCCTACCCAGGCCTTGATGTCGGCGTCCACGCAGGGCCACCAGACATAACTCCGGGCCAGCGCCTTCATGCGCACGACTCCGGGGTGGTCTGCATGGAGCCACTGGAGGACCTGGTAGCAGAGGGCGGAAGGGATGACCACCCGGTCGCCCCATAGAAGGCAACCGCAGTGGAGTGACAGCTCCAACTGACGGATTTTAAAAGGGCGGCACTCGGGAGAGATGTCCCCTGTAGGCCAGCCCCTCAGGACCCATGCCATGATCTGAGAGAGGACAGGGTCAGCTTGAGAGTGGGCGGCCACGTCAGTGGCAGAGAGAGGGAGGTCCAGCTCGGCAATGGAGAGGACCAACAGACAAGGGACCGGCTGGGGGTCAGAGCAGGGAAGCGGGCAGCGGCTAAGGGCATCAGCATGCCCTAGCTGCTTGCCGGAACGGTATCGCAGTGCGTAGGAATACGCAGCGAGAAACTCCATCCAATGGGTCATCCTGGGAGACAGGATTGGGGGGGGGTCGGCCTATCACCGGCCAGAAGCTCAAGGAGCAGCTTATGGTCAGTGTAGAGGGTAAAGTGCTGACCATACAAATAATCGTGAAACTTTTTAACCCCGGACACCGCAGCCAGAGCCTCCTTGTCGATCTGGCTGTAGTTCCTCTCAGCCGAGGAAAGTGTCCGGGAGTAAAAAGTGATGGGGGCCTCCGAGCCATTGGGCAGAACATGGCTCAGGACCGCCCCCAAACCCACAGGAGAGACGTCACAGGCTAACGTCAGGGGCATCTTGTCGCTATACTGCACTAAGACTGCCTCTGATGTCAGCATGGCCTTGACAGCCATGAACACATGTGCTTCATGGCTGCCACATTGCCAGGCCGCGGATCGGTCAAGCAACTGATGCAGCGGCTTGAGACCCACGCCCCTGAAACGGTCAAGGACCTTCCGAAGTACTTCGATGAGCCCTGAGTGGCTGGTTGCAGTGATCAGGATGTCATCGAAGTATGGGACAACGCCGGGGAGCCCATGGAGCAAGCGCTCCATGATGCTCTGGAAGATCTCCGGGGCAATGGAGACGCTGAATTGAAGGCGGCGACAACGGAAAGCCCCGCGGTGGGTGATGATGGTCTGGGCAGCCACCGCATCCACTGGGAACTGCTGGTAGGCCTGCGCCATATCCAGTTTGGCGAAAGTGCTGCCCTGCCCCAAAGAATGGAGCAAGTGCTGCACGACAGGGACTGGATAGGGGTTTGCCTGGAGGCCAAGGTTGATGGTCGATTTGTAGTCGGCGCATATCCTGATGGACCCATCGGCCTTCACGGGGATCACTGTGGGGGTCTCACAGTGGTCAATGGGTTCCAGGATCCCCTGGGCCAATATGTAAGGCCAGTATAGTTTCTAACAATGGGGAAAAGGCCTCTGATAGCGACATAAAGGAAGGAGATGTTGCAGACCACATCAGCTAAAGAACCATCAGTCTGACTGGTGGGGTCCCAGGAAGAGAGACTTCTATGCTGTTTGCCCTGCCCTGTGGAATATTCTCCTCTTTGAGGTGAGGTGGACCCCCATTCTCCTGGCCTTCCAAAAACATGGCTCTGAGGCTTTGTGTAGGAAGCCCAAAGGAGCATGCAGTCTTGGGGTTAATGGGTGTCGTGAGCCATCCCTATGCCTTTGTCAACTCATTTTTAACAGGGTTTATACTTGCCTCCTTACGTTCCGACCTAGGCTTCCCAAGATCATGAAGCAGACTCCTTGTCCTGATAAAACCTCTTTTGTTTAGGTTAAAGGGAATTCCTCTCCAGCAAAGTTCCAGCAAAAAGGCTTCCATGAGATTTCACAACTACAGATCTTTATCAGTCTTGAAGTGTTCCCAGGCCGATATCTTCCAAATGCCATGGTGTAGCAGCAATTACTTGGCAAGAAGTCAGGAACAGATCTTCACCCTAATGAATTGAACTAATGGGCTTCGGAAAACTTCCCTCCCCTTTCGCTCCTCTTTATTCTCAATGGGAGAGGCCATTCACTGTTCACCTGTGCCTTCACTCCCGAGTTGACCTTTGTTCCTTAACTGTTCCCTTCTCCTGGCAGGTCTGCACATGCTCACATCGGGAACAGGCTCCAGCTGTTCTTCTGCCCCACTGATATCCAACTCTGAAGGCAGCTGATAAATGTCAGATGGCCCTGGCCCCCACTCTACCTCCAACACAGAGCCCTCATCAGAGCCTTCTCCAGACTCCAGAACTGACCCTTGTTCCTCCCCAACCTCTTTTTTTTTAATTAAAATTTTTTAATTTTTAATTTGAAACAGGTACATCTTTCTTTACATGCTATAAAAAGCATATCAGTCGATCACAAATAAACTTTGGTACATCTCCTCCACAGTCAACAAACATAACTCAGGCATTTTAACTCAGATATTCATACATATCACCATCATCATATATCCATTTTCATTTGACTGTAATTACTATTTAAAGATATTAATAATAATAATATTCTTAAACAATACATACCCACACTAGTGGGAAAAGAAAAAAAAACACACAAAAAAGAGAGCAAAAAAAGACAAAAAGAACAAAAGACAAGGCAGGGAATAAAAAAAACCAAAAAAAAGAGGGGAAAAAACGAACACAGGTATATATCATAAAAAAAAGTATATCAGCTGGTTACAACATGTTTTGGTGCATCTCTTCCATTATTTCATATTAATTCAAATATCTTAACTCAAATGTTTACCATATTAACATCATTATACCTCCACTTTTAGTTGACTATAGTTGTTTAAACATCCTTCATCCTTAACTATGCCAAAGAATTAATCCATAGACACATGCTGACATTTCATCACTTGTTTGTAAAATCCTCTATTAACATCAAATCCTCATATCCTATTTTAGCTGAACATCCATAGTATTTAATACCAGAGATTCCATCTTCCATACAGTATAATTTATTATCATTCTCCCTTCTTTATATAGTTATATCATATATCATAACATTTTCCCCATATTAGTTAACATTTAACTGTATATATTTTATTTTATAATAATAATAATTATTGTAATTAAAACCCTTTATATATAATCCAAAAATATTTCCAACCTTCCTTTCTCATATCCAATTATTATTTATCATATCAACTCCACATTATATACATTACTATCAATATCAATTATTATTCAGCTATATCTATTACAAATAAGAGTAATTAGATTTAGCTAGTTTTCAATTGTATTCTTCAATCTATCAGCCTATGTCTCTCCAATAGCAAAGTCCTCTTACCATTCTTAAAACAAGTCCCCCAAACGTTTTTATAGGCAAGTCCAAACAGAAATATCTTCGCACCTTTTTGCTTAGGATGCCTCCGATGTAATAATGTTGTCCTTGGTGTATTCCATTCAATTTGTCCTGAATTTTCAAAGGTGGTGTCAAAAATTCTGCAGATAATGTTTCATAAAGTACAAATTCTTTAATGTTTCTCATTCCTTCTACGCTCTGTCTTTTGAAATAAATTTTCTGTATGGTTCCCCCTCCTCTTTCTGCCTCCGAAGTGAACCAGACGCCCGGCTTGTCAGCAGGTTGAAAAACTTCTTTTCTAACATTCTTCATTTGAATTTCAGGAGCATTCAAACATTCATTTTGCCTCTTTCCTTCATATTTTAGTGTTAAGGACAACAAATAGTCTATTTTTTTTTAGATTCTTTTTCAGATTTTTCATACGTATCAAACAACCTTAGAAAAGCAAAAAAAATCTTTTGAAATGAATCACTTGGACCAAGCACAAACGCCATGATGTGACGCAGAAGATATTCGCAGATGAAGACACGCTGAGAGCTATGCAATCTTATCTAATCTTAGACCAACACAGCCAAGCAATAAAAGTGTCAAGTTATAAGAAGCCAAATTGTAATAAATTGGTTTACAGCCCACTTAAGGGAAGCCCGAGGGGGTGTTGAAATAAAGTAAACTTTTCTTTATCCACGTAAACAGCATTCAAAACATTTGAGAAGTAGAGTAACCACAGGCCATAAATCCATTAAAAAAAGCCGATTCGCCGCTGGATTCTTCTGTTCTTTGGTTTCAATTAGCTTAGATTTTAGTGCGGACCGTCTCTCTTTGAGTAATAAAATCAGCTTACCAGGTGAATCCACTCAGACCATTCTTAGGGGCACCTGCAGTTTCGGTTAGCATGCAGCTAATCCAAAAGGAATTGGCAAGAGGGGTTAATTCCACGCCCCCCAGAGACTTTGCGATCGTCTCTGAGGTCACTGGATCTCCCCTCACCTTTCACTGTCTTCTACGGGACAGCTAGGGTCCAACGACCCGTCCAAAAATCCTTCGGAATAGAGGAATTTCAGGAATAGCCTGAAACTCCATCTTCTCACTGCTAAGCCCCGCCTTCTTCCCCTCCCCAACCTCTTCACTGTCTGAGTCTGCCACCAGCTTTACTGGCTGCTGGTGGGCCACAACCCTTTAAAACTTTTTTTAATTGTAACTTTTTGAATTTTTAATTCTAAAATTTTAACTCTAATATTTAAATTTTTATATACTGTTTTATATTTTGCTTTTTTATTGTACACTGCCCAGGGTCCCTCATTGGGGGGAAATAGGGTGATTTAGAAATGGGAGTTACAAATAAATATAGGTAGTTTTCGACTTACAACAGTTCATTTAGTGACCATTCAGATTTACAATGACACTGAAAAAGTGGCCGATGACTGTTTTTCACACTTACGACTGTTGCATCATCATCCCCGTGGTCATGTGATCAAAATTGAATCTTGGCAACTGACTCATTTTTATAACGGTTGCAGTGTCCCTGGGTCATGTGATCACCTTTGCAACATTCTGATGAGCAAAGTCAATGGGGAAATCCAATTCAGATAACAACTGTGTTTACTAACTTAACAACTGCAGTGATTCACTTAACAGCTGTTGCAAAAAAGGTTGTAAAGTGGAGCAAAACTCACTTAACAAATGTCTCACTTAGCAATAGAAATTTTAGAGTGAGCTGTGATTGTAAGTCAAGGACTACCTGAAAATAAAGGAACGGTTTGAGGAGAATAAAATCTACAGTGGGTATTGAGTTTAACATAGAAGGAAGGAAGCAGGGAGAGAGGGAAGGAGGAGAAAGAGGGGGGAAGAATCATGCCCATTAGAGAATAGGTTGCCATGACAGGTGTTTATTAAATGATTCATATTCATAAACAAATTAATCAGGCTTGATACAAAGAGAAATAAATATTTATAGAATCATTGAAATGCGTGTTTCCATACTGTGCACTAGTAAATGCAAATGTCTCACGGGATTGAAGACTCAATAAACTATAGAAAGCACACCATTATATAA
Source organism: Thamnophis sirtalis (assembly GCF_051295495.1). Lineage (NCBI taxonomy): Eukaryota > Metazoa > Chordata > Lepidosauria > Squamata > Natricidae > Thamnophis > Thamnophis sirtalis. The sequence goes on along the minus strand of NW_028261381.1, from coordinate 44,458,725 downwards.
AGCACAATCTGTCACTTACATATTGAAATAACTGGTATAAATGCGTACATTTCTACCCAGAGTCCACTAGAGAGTACTAAAAAAGACAAATATAATTTCTGCTGGACTGATCCTATTGCACATTCTCCTTTCAGAGGTTTCAATGTCCTTGCAGGTCGCCAGTTGAAGAAATGCCTGATGATTTGCTGTTTTGTAGATCTGAAAATCATCTAAATGCTCATATTCTTGTCTGACATTCTTCTGATGTGCCTCAACAGATCACAGAATAACTAGTCAAGTGATATATCATTAATAATGCTTTCCATAGGCTAGCAAACATTAATTTGAGGGGAATTTAAAAAACTGAATTTTTACTATGCAAATATTTTTTCCCATTGTCCCTTAATGTAATCTTATCTAAAGTGTGAGTGTGTATGTAGTGTGTCTGTGTGTGTGTGTTTGTGTATGTCCCTCCCTTCCCCCCCTCTCTCTCCCCAATTGGACTTTCAAGGTATTTTCCTTTCAAAATGTTTGGTTCTCATAAAAGAAGCTGCCACATGACTGCAAAAAATATAAATATTCCCACAGTTAGTTTCACTGAAGATGCTTCTTGAATGACAAGCAAAAGATTTTAAAAGGAAAAAAGACAAGGAACTCCTGTTGTCTTTTGAGGTGGGGGGAGCACCTTTGGGATGCCCTTGCTTTTAGGTAACCTTGTAAATCAAGGTAATCTAAAAATCTTCATTATTTAAACAACTGTTTTATCGGGCTAGCAGGCCCATTTTCTAGCTTCTGGTCTTGGTTTTGCCATTTACCAACACTCATTTCAACTGCTAGAATATTATCTCTGCTGACCGAATGTCTCACACGAAACTAGTTTTTCTGGTAATAACTTCTCAGCTGAGTTTCACTGCTGTTTTGACAGGTTAGCCCTATGAATTGTGTGTTGCAAAAGCTTTGCTTGTTATTGCTTGGTGCTTTGCATGCCTGAAACAAGAGAATGTGGAAAATGCCTTAATATGATTTTCATGCATCACAATTTCCTAAAAGACATTTTTTTTGAAGACCATCTTTTATGTCATATGTTACTTTCATAATGTATATAAAGATTCCCCACCACCAAAGAGCTTCATATGAAGCTTAATGGGCTTATTCCATTCAAAATGTTTTTATTTATTTATTTATTCATTCGCCACCCATCTTACCGCACTGTGACTCTGGGCAGCTTATAAGGTTAAAAGTGGTATCTTGGTACTCTACTGATTTGGAACTCATCAAACTTGGTACTTTACATATTTTGCCATGAAAAAATTGTCCTGGTACTTGTTGTTGGTTTTGCACTCAATACACAAGCTAGAACTTGTCAATGTTGGTTGCCTTGTTGCCTGCCCTACATTATTCCATATGGGAAATATTTCCTTTGTACTCACCATTTTTGGTACTCATCAAACCTCCCGGAACCAATTAGCAATTAATACTGTGGTATCACTGTATTGTAATAAATCAACATGTATACAGTAACATTAAAGCACTATAAAAATACAAGTACATGTTCGGCTTCATCCACAAATCTGGTCCAATTTTACCCAAAGACATATTTATATAGCTATTCAATAGCAATTTGGTTATTTATATAGTTATCAGATATACTATAGCTATTTTATTTTAATTTAGGACTATAATCAAGAGATTAGCAGGCCTGTGTTTCTGTCCAAGTTCAGAATATTTTCCAAATTGGGAGGCTGAATCAAAACTGGACATGCTCTTAGTCTAAATCATTATTGGTTTAGACTAAGAAGAATTTATAAGTACCAAAGTGACTTGCAATCTCAGTAATAATCCTAGATATACAAGAGTCAGATTCAAGAGTTCTTAGAAATCAGTAGATATATGCCAAACACCAATAATCTCATATTTCTTCATTCCTGGCAACCTTTGTATCTTTGTATCTTCATCCCTACAGTCCCATAACTATGGCTGCCAACATATTTCCTCTTTAAAACATCTCTGATTTAACTTCTCATAAATTTTCTGTAGATTGACATACTATACCTCTTAAGATAAATGTTTGCACTGAAGTAGCCCCAAAGTATTCAGCTAAGTCATTTGGGACAATATATAAACCTTATGAAAGTTTAGATGGAAACGAACATCTAAATTGTTTTGTAAAATGTTGTTATGTTTTAGGAATGCATTTCTGGAAAAGAAAGCAAAAACTTGCACACAGTATCTTTTTATAGCCCAGTTTATGCAACAAATGGTTGTATTGATGTAGTTCTAATTGTAACCATTTTGCCTGCAAGAGAATGAGAGTGACATCAGTTTTCACATCATAGGAGAACAGCTTTGTGGTGGTGGTTGAAAGCATTTCTGTTCATCTCATTCTAGCAAGTTTTTGCTGCTGAAACAAACTTTTCTTTTGATTATTGTTTCCTGAATTTGATAGGTAGCCAATTTATTGTTGTAGTGGAGGCTTTTGTAATGGCATGTTTTAGATTCCTTTTAACATTTTATTATTCCAAATGATATTTTCAAAAATGGCATTTTTGGACCAATATGGAATTGCTGCTTCCTTTATAGAAAACTTACTGTCCTGCTGACATTTCTTTTCCTGCATGCATTTTGACTGATATGCTGTTGAAGAACTCAGTTAAATTTGCAGTAAATTGTCGGCTTGGAAAAGACTACATAGGAGTGACTTTACACTTCCAGTAAAAGTGCTACCAATTCTCAAGTGTCATGGATGAAAGTAGTAGTTATTTTAGTCTTTATTCTCAGACATAATAACATTCATATCACAATGAAAATAGTGACGCAACTAGAACCGATTACTAATATTCAGATAGATAGATAGATAGATAGATAGATAGATAGATAGATAGATAGATAGATAGAGAGAGAGAGAGACAGACAGACAGACAGACAGACAGACAGACAGACAGACAGACAGAGTTAGAGGGAGGGAGGGAGGGAGGGAGGGAGAGGGAGAGAGAGTTAAAGAAAGAGAGAGAGAGAATTAGAGAGTTAGAATTAGAGTTAGAGGTAGAGATAGAGATGATAGAGATAGAAACACTTAGAAAATCTGAGAGAAAGAGAAAATAAAGATGAGGAAATAATCATAAATTTTCCCAGCTCTATAAAATATAATATAGAATTTCTTTCATATTCACCAACACGTTGGCATAGAATTAAGTTACTGCCTGAGGAAAGACTCTCTTTAGGAACATCCCATTCTTAGATTCAAGCAGCAAGGAAAACCTGAAGCCAGATCAGCCCCTTTGTCTTTCCAAAACCAAAAGAAACATTAGAAGTTATGTGGGATTTTTAAAGCATTTTTTTCTCAGCAAAACCAAAAAATACATCTAAATAATGAGTGAGAGCTGACTGAGTCTGAAGTAGAACTTGTCACTGATTAATCCATCAGTTATAATCAGCTGTCTCTCTTCACGGAGAGTTGGGTGACATGTACACTTAATAAATAACATTTATTATTGTTGGCCACAAACAACAATTGATATTAAGCAGGTAAGGCAGGGCCTCACCACTGTCATCAAAGAAAATGTAAAAGGAAAAAGGCTGAGGTAGTTGCTGCCAGAGTCACAGTGGATGACTCTGCTTAGTGCTTACCTGTGTAAAAAAGCCTCTAAAAAAGTGCCTTCTACAGGGGGCGGCAGGAGAATGATGTGCCTCATTTAGTCTGACTTTATGATCACTTGAGCAGAGGTAAGAAAGGGTTAAAAGCTGAAAAATTCCTTATGTAGATGAAGCACATGGTTCTCCCGCCTCTTATAGAGGGCGGTTTTTAGAGGCTTTTTAGAGGCTCTAGGATCAATTAGCTCAGTCTGACCTCAGAGCTCATGCCTTTCTCCTTTTACATTTTTTTTCTTTTCATGAGGGCAGGCAAGAGCAGAATTGAAATCCGCTCTGAAACAGCTATAAAAGGTGGGGAGGGGGGGATTAATTCAAAAAGTTTGATTGCATGCAGAGCCACGTTGCCTTTTCAAACACACACACACACACACACACACACACACACACACACACACACACACACACACACACAGAGCTGGATAAAAGTATATAAGCCCAGATTCACTGATTACAAGTTTGAAAAGGCAACGTGGCTCCACCTGCAATCAAAGGCTCGGATCGGAAAGCAGCAGGGGAAGGGGAGAGGAGCTGCTTTTAAGCCATTGGAAAATATATCCAATCCAACTTCTGTGTTTGTGTTTATTTGAGAGAGAGTGAGTGAGAGAGGGATCCAACTTCTCTGTGTGCGTGTGTCTGTTTGAGAGGGGGGAGGGAGGGAGAAAGGGAGGAAGGAGGGGGAGGGAGAAGAAAAAGAATGAAGGAAAACTTATTTCGCAAGGGGGGGAAATGCTGTCGCTTTAAATCAGAACTGAGCATGCCTGGCTGTGGAATTCTGGGAGTTGAAGTCCACAAGTCTAAAAAAATTTGAAACCCCTGTGTCAGTTCCTCACCAGCTATAAACCTCACCGCATGACACTGATATTAAGGGTTAACAATTGTTGATAAGAAAGGCAAAAAAGCCTGTAGAGTGGACATTGAAATGCCTGGAGATAGCAGAACAGAAGAAAAAGAACTGGAGAAAAACCACAAAATTTGGAGGCCTGCAAATAGAAGTAGAACAACCATGCAAAAGAAAGCCAAGATAAAACCATAGTAATAGGGGCCTTGGGTGTAATTCCAAAACATTCTGGAGCACTACTTCAACACTATTGGAATTGACAAAATCACCACCAGTCAATTGCAAAAGGCACTCTTGCTTTTAACAGCTTCTATCTTGCAAAAACATCTTTAATACTACCAGACAACATCTGCTATCCCGTCTTTGGGAAAGACTCAATAGATGGATGAAATGCCAATTCCAGTCACAAAATACAAAGGCCTGCAAATAGAGATAGAATGATTGTGGCAAAAGAAAGCCAAGAGAGTGCCAATAGGCATCTTGGGTACAATACCAATACATCTGGAAAAGCTCATGAACACCATTGGCATTGACAAAATCACTATCAGTCAGTTGCAAAAGGCAACTTTTCTTGGAACAGCTTACATTCTACATTGTCACTTTTAACACTGTCAAACGGCATCTACCTATCGCAGGTCCTTAGGAAAGACTCAATAGGTGGATAAAAATGCCAAATTCAGTCTAAACATCCAACTGTGTGACCAACCATAGTAACAATAAATGAACTGTATTTGTTCTTTCACTCTTTTTCTCTGCAAGCATGGCTTCTTCCTAGTCCATCAGATATTTCTAACAGACATCCATCACAGGAGAAAAGATTACCTATCATCAACATGATGCCAGAAGCAAGCATTTGTTCATGATCATGGGTCCTTAGAGTTTACAAAGTAGGCACATCCAATTTCTGATCAAGGAAAAGGAGTCATATATAATCTCAAGAAGGGCATTCAATAAATATGAAGAGTTCCAAAGGAATCAAATTAAGTGCTAGAGCCAGTTAGAGACACTACCCTACATCGCATATATCCATTATTTATGTTTTCAACATTTTCTTGGGAAGGAAGAAATCCCACAGATGATTTTACATATCTCTGCCTAATAGATACTATTTTGAACACAATTCACCTTCATATGCATGGTTTTACATATTAGCACTGAACTGAAATTGATGGATGCTGGAAGATCTGTGCATTATTGCTTTCTATGATGGCATCCACAATGTTTCCGAAAGAATAATTTAGCAATAGAGGTATATAGTTTTGCAAGAGTGACATGAAGCAAAATGGTTATCAAAATGGTGAATGCTTCCTTGCTGTGCCATTCCTCTTGTAAAGTACTTTGGAATGAACTTTCTTTTCCTATACTGTACTTTTATCCAGGGGTTGTCTCTTTTATCATTTTTATCTTGATAGCTAGAGTCTGGTTTGCACAGTAGTGTCCACCATGCAATTGAAATTCCTTTGCTAAAATCCCAATGTAGGGCCTCAAATGAAATGCTTTTTATAGATTCCTATCTAAATAAGGGGCAGGTAATAGATTGCAGTATCTTCAAATGTGAGAATACCCACACATACACACACACACCTCTCTAGAGAACCAACAGTCCAATCATGGTAATATGTTTTAGATGGAAGGAGAACATACAAATATACCATAGATGGAGAAGGAAAAACAACTCTTCTGTACACTTAATGTCATAACAGCCCAAATCCAAGCATAAACTGCTGTGTGATATGAATTCATCACTTTATCCATGCACAATATGAGAAAATAAATGATACAATCTGTATCATTGTATTTTTGGCACAATTCAAAAGTCCCATTAGGGAGAGCCAATAATTTCATGGTCTCCTTCTTGAGCCTCTGTTTCAGCTATTGAAGAATCTGATTAAGTAGCCCTAGGAACTTTAGCAAATGTTTTTCAAGAATAATCCTCATTCATTGCAATCAATAAAAATCCAATGTAAAAGGAATGTTTTTAAGGAGTAACCCCAAATATCATAGTCCTAAACCAGAGGGCTGTCTACTCCTTTTCCCATTGAACGTCCTGAAAAAATACTGGCTTGTAATACTTAGCAATTAAGTAGATGAGTTTGCACGTAAAGGGATTTTTAATCCCTTAATTTGTTTGTTGAGCAAACCATGGGGGATTAGCTAATCTAAATGAGTTCATATATTTCAGTGACTTTTAGAGAATATTTAATATTTGTGACCTTTCTCACTGTGACAATGTTTGGGAAGCCTACTTCAAACTACAGGACAGCTCCTGAAAATCAATATGTACCCGCAAATAGTTGAAGGAAAAAATGTGTAATGCTACCCTTATGGAAAAATTACCATACATAAAGGATTTGTCAGTCCCTTGGTTAATAAATATGCATTTGTTGCCAGCTATTATTTTCTTAATTTTCTTCATTGGAATCAAAAATCCATATGAAGTTTCATTTATTTCAAAATTACAAATATTTGGCTCATATAATTACTTGGCTGGGAGAGCTAACTATTGCCTATGGGAACTATGTAATTGGTGTGGAAGTGGAGGGGGGGTTGTCATCATTTCTATTTTTTTTAAAAAATATATTTTTAAATGAATAAAAACGAACAAAAAACATAAAACACATACAACCTTCTCCCTTTCATATAGCGTGTCGTTTGGTTACAAGATTTTGTGCGTCCTTCACATGGTTACCACTTACAATTAGATATCGAATCACAAATTGTTCATTAGATATAAGTACATTATTATTAAATGTTAATTTTTCAACTGTAATTATTATTCCTTAATTTTAAACAAGATATTCTGAATATTTAATCCATACATACAACATCATTTTGCTTCAATATTCAATTATTGAATATTGTTGTTATTGAATTATTGTTCCTACATTTTAAATGAAATATTTTATATATTGAAATCGTACATACATTATTCCATTATATCGTTCTAATCTGTTTAACAGTGCTAAACCCTTATAGTATTGCATATATCATTCTATTATTCTTAAAATATAAAAAGTTTTCCCACTTTTTCCATTACTATGATTTTTTGTCTAACCATTGATAAAAAAAATCCCAAACCTTGTAAAATTGTTCATCTTCTTGTTCTCCAATTTCAAATGTAAATTTACTCATTTCCGCACATTCCATAATTTTGGGAATAGTTTCCTGCATTGGTATTTTCTCATTTTTCCAATTTTTTGCAAATACGATTCTGGCTGCTGTTAAAACATTTACAATCAAGTATTTCAAGTCTCTATTATATATTTCTGGTATAATTCCTAATAAAAAAAGTCTCTGGTTTAAAGTCTATACATTTTTGTGTCATTTTCTCCAACCACATGTGAATCTTAGTCCAATATCTTTTAGCTTCTGCGCAAGTCCACCACATATGGTAATATGAATCCAATGTCTGATGACAATTCCAACACTTTTCTGATTAATTGTTGAACATTCTTGCTATTCTCGTCGGGGGTAGATGCCATCTGTAAAACATCTTATACAAATTTTTTTTGTATGCTGTTGACATTGTCATTTTGTAATTTTGGGACCATAATTTCTGCCACGTCTCTAATTCAATCCCATGCCCAAAACTTTTTCCCCAAGCTATCATAGTTCCTTTGACTTGTTCTTTTTCTAACTTAACCTCTAGTAAGTGTCCATTAAGTTTTTTTATTACTTTTTTCATTAGTACCCATCAAAATTTTATCTAACTCAGTCATTTTATCATAAAAACATTCCTCTTTATGGTCCTTGTCATATCTAGATTGTATTTGCACATATCAAAACTAATTCATCTTTATACCACTGTTCCCTCTAAGGTGCGCGGCTGCGCGGCCGTGCACGTTGCAAGAAAACCCCGCGCAGCAGTTTCTATCTGCCGCGCAGAGATTTCTGTAAAGGAAACGTGTGGAAGTCCTTCCTCCGAGACCCCGTCTAGAAAATGCGGGGAGCGGCAGCGGAGACCCGGGGCTGCTTCTGCTGCGACCGCTGGACTGTGGGGCTGGGAAGGGGGCGGGAAGAGCGGCAGGGCTGGCGGTGGCCGGCGGTGGCCGGCGGTGGCAGGCTGGTTCGCCTCCTCCTCCTCCAACAGCACTGCCGGATTTCCGCCCAACGCTGCGGGGGTGCCAGCAGGAGCTTTGGCAGCAAATGTGTTGGTACTGTTGGAGGAGGAGGAGGAGGCGGCAGCAATAGCACCTGAGGACAGGACAAGAAGCAATGGAAACTTGTCAGAAGGAGACTCAAGCTGGAAATAAGGAGAAATATGACAGTAAGAACAATTAAAATCAATGGAATCTTAATTCATTTGCTACAGGTTTTCAAAAGACTGGACGGTCATTTGTCTCAGATGATATAAAGACTCCTGCCTTGGACAAGGGGCTGGACTAGAAGACCTCCAGTATCCCTTCTGATTCTATGATTTTAAAAACCACAAGCTTTTTACAGCTCGCTTGCAACTTTACAAAATTTAATTCAGCCATTTCCTTTTGTTATTAAATGGGTATTGCTAGTTCAATGCACATGTGCTCCACTTTTAAGATGCTGAAAAAATCCCCATGACCTGCAACAAAATTCATTCTTCCACTCTTATCTTGCCCTAACTTCTGATAGGTTCCTGAAATATAGATCTATAAAATTTAGTGAAAATATTTCTATCTATTTTAATACAGACTCGTAAAACAGATTGGGACAAATGACATTAGTGCTCTGGGATAATAGGAGGTTTACTCTATTTGGATTTTCAGATAAAAGGTATCTTTTGTGCTAAGTTCTAACAATGTAGTTCTGTAATGTAACTATGAAACAGTCCAAATATATAATTCCCCTCAGGGAGGAATTCTGGGAGTTGAAGTCCACAAGTCTTAAAGCTGTCACATTTGAAGACCCCTGGGTTTTTTTTTCCCTAAAGGGTTAGGGGTGCAAGGGTCTTGTAACAACAGCTTTAAGACTTGCGTGCTTCAAATGCCAGACTTTCTGAGCCAACATTTTGGTTGCTAAGCAGGAGCGTTGTTAAGTGATACTGATATTATATAACACTTTTAATTAAGCGGGTACCTTGAATAAACATAACTTTGAGTTTCAAATAATACTGATTTTGTTGTTGTCTTAGGTGACATCTGTGAAAAAAATTCAGGTGCTCAGCATGAAAATATGCCGCTCAAACACTATACTTTTCTGCTCACACTGAAAAAAAATTAGAGGGAACATTGCTTTATACCTTCCTTTTCCAGATCTTGCATAGATTTAAGTTCACCCACTGTATTCAATATTTCACTATATCTAACTGTTTATTCCTTTTTGTATATTATTGCATATGAAAAGGCTTCGATAGTTGATAGCCAGACTGGAATTTTTAAATAATATTGTCTTTTAATCTTCTGGTGGCGCAGTGGTTAAAAGCAGCACTGCAGGCTACTGCTAGATCAGCAGGTCAGCGGTTCAAATCTCACCGGCTCAGGGTTGACTCAGCCTTCCATCCTTCCGAGGTGGGTAAAATGAGGACCCAGATTGTTGGGGGCAATATGCTGACTCTCTGTAAACCGCTTAGAGAGGCCTGAAAGGCCTATGAAGCGGTATATAAGTCTACTGCTATTGCTATTGCTATTCTCCCAATTTAGTAGCACCCATTTAGGCCTACAGTTCTATTCACTTAAGTCCTGTAGGTAATGTCTTCTAAAATACCCCTGTGTTTTAGTTCTCTTATACCATAAAAAGGCATGCCATCCCAACAATAGATCATGTCCTTCAAAAATCAATAATCTGGTATTCCTTAGTGTTATCCATTCTTTAACCCACATCAAACTTGCTGCCTGGTGATCGTTTCTATTTTAAGTATTTTTTTACTTCTCACATACCACAAAGATCTTGCGAAAAAAATAACACATTTCTAAAATTTCTCTGTATAAAAAAATTTCATTATCTTACCAAAACATTGAAAGGTACTATAATATTGAATCAGCATTAATAACATGCTGTAATAAACAATCCAGGGAACTTTTTATTGTTGAAGTGACCAGGCAATTGTTTGCTTATTTTTGAGAAGAGACAAGAAGACCATGAAAAATATCAAACTACTATTTCTATAGACTTCAAAAGCACTGGAAATCAGAATGAATTTAGTTTTTTTCCCAAATACAATATCTATGTTATTTTGATACTTACTACAATATAGTTTTACTAGGAATATTACACCTAAAAAGAGATACAGATTCTATAGATGAAGAGACTAAACCTGAAATTTAGTAAAAATAAGCAGTGTGATGATATCAAATAATTAGAATTCTATGTAGGAAGGATGGCTTGGATGTTAAAATGGATTTCAAAGGAATTCTAAAAGCTGCTGACTATAAATTGGGAGAAAATAATAGAAATCAGATAAGATGCTATGTTTTATAGCATTTAAACATTCTTCTGATTTGGTGAGTAAGGTTCTCAGAATGGCTGAGAGAAACAGATAAACATAAAGAAGGCACACTGAGATACGAGTGGGAACACAGGGCCAGGCAAGCACATGACATGAGGGTTGTGCAATGTGCTTGCCTGGCCCTGTGTACACCCTCACCCATTTAGGCCTACAGTTCTATTCACTTAAGTCTGTAGTCCCACTTGATGGGCTTCCTGATACACTTGTCTAAAGTCAATTCAATCCTCAAGCTGAAATAGTTTCCTACTGTTGACTTGTGTGGTCAATACCACAACAATCACCCCCCTCAGTAATTCTCTCAGGCCTTTTAATGTTGTGCTCTATTATAATACAAAGGGGCCGTCTCATTATTTCTTTTCCTCATGAGTAAGTCATGGTGCCTAGTAGTTATTTAAATTCTTATTAGTTTGCCTGGTATGTTTGTACTTTAATTTTCTGGGTTTAATTGGAATTTTAGACAGGTTTTTTTTAAATGCAAACTATCCTGGGAAAGAATGTTAGATATAAACAATTAAATGACAGATAAGTCAATGAATGGACTGTTTGCCTTCCGGTCACATATAACAAGCCTTCTGTAGAGTTCAGTCTTAGTAGATCTTATGGCCTTTTCAGACTGGCCCTCCTCCTCTTACGGAGAGGCAAGAACAGAAGCTGAGTATGGATCATGGTGAGTCTTATTAGTGGATTAAGGCCTGGCACCGGTTTCTCATTCTGAAATACAGCTTTCAAGTCCACCAACAAAGAGAGAGAAAAAGTAGTATAACACTGCCATGAAAGTGTCATGGTGTACTCAGCATTTACAATAAGTTTAGTTGTGGATGTTGGATGATCCAATCTGAGTCAGTCACTGGGACCAAAGGTTTATTCTTCCAAGCTTTTGGACTCTTGCTGGAGCCCAATTCTCAGGGAACATCTCGGGAAACTTCTCTCTTTCTAGAATGTGGTTTATTCAATCAGGCAGGTTCTGCTATAAAAAAGCCTATGTCTACCATGGGTTTGGGAATGACTTCTCTGAAGTCATTGGCCAAAATTGTCTTGAATTAACCATGACTCTAACTTAGGCTGTCTGACTTTCTCAGCCTTTGCAAAAATGTTCTTAGATTTAATCTTATTGGGGATGACTATAGATTAAATCAGGGGTGTCAAACTGGTGGTCCCATGGGCAGATGCATCACGCACGAGCCATGCCTACCCTGGCTCCACAAAGGGGAAAAAAATCACGATAAGTCACATGACATCACACAATGCGATCGAGTGGATGAAATGAATATCATAGTAATGACATAACAATGGTAAGATATAAAAAAGGAGATGAGAACTGAGGGAAAATTCATAGCAAAACTCTTTTGCAATAGGCATTTGTGGTGATTTAGGAGAACTAGTTAGGGCTCATCTACCTGGCTCTGTCTATGAGTTTGAACTGCTTTGCCTGCAAGGACTTAGGAGAGTCTGAGTCAAATATTTAACAAAGAACATAGTTTATGTGGCTTTAAACAACTGCAATGTTGAACATAGGATTACATAGGTTCTGAAGTCCAAGGCTTTGCCTAGAATCTACCTTATCCTGCTTCTGCTTGACTACCTTCAATAAAAGGAGCCTCTGATTTTATCATCTGTAGCTACTTATATTAGGCTTTGTTTATCTGTAATGTATGCATAAATATCAGTGGCTGCTTGCACTGTCCAGAGATTTCAGGCACAGAAAGCAAAACCCAAACAGGTGATAAACAAACTACTAAAAGAAATAGACGTCTTTTCTCTTCTTCCTCCTACTCCTCTTCCTCCACAGCAATCCTTTACAGGTGATCCTTGATTTACAAACACAGTTGAGCCCCAAATTTCTATTGCTAAACGAGACAGTTGCTAAGTGAGTTTTGTCCCATTTTACAATTGCCACAGTTGTTAAGTTACTAACTTGGTTGTGAAGTGAATTAGTTTTGCTTATCAGAAGGCTGCAAAAGGTGATCACAGCTACCGGCAGAAATATATGGCAGCTGTCAAGTGCTCAAATTTTGATCATGTGACCATAGAGATGTTGCAAGTCAGAAATGCAAAAAAAAAAACCCCACCCCAGTCATAAGTCACTTTTTACAGTGCTATTGTAACTTCAAACTGTCTGTCAGCCTCTACTTTGCCTGCTTGCTATCGGCTGCCATAATAACGGGGAGTGGGGGCTCATGGTATTTGGGGGGGAGGAGGAAATAGGTGCTGGAGGAGATATCACAAAGGGAGTTTTGTTCCCACCATCTTCCGCACATGCTGATGGCTCGTGTTTGGCTTTAGTCAAGGTCAACTGTTTCTGCATATCAACTGAATAGCAGTAGACTTAGCAGTAGACTTATATACCGCTTCATAGGCCTTTCAGGCCTCTCTAAGCGGTTTACAGAGAGTCAGCATATTGCCCCCAACAATCTGGGTCCTCATTTTACCCACCTCGGAAGGATGGAAGGCTGAGTCAACCCTGAGCCGGTGAGATTTGAACCGCTGAACTGTTGATCTAGCAGTAGCCTGCAGTGCTGCATTTAACCACTGCGCCACCTTGGCTCCTTGAATGAGACCTTTCAAAGATGCACTCCACATGACAGCTTTGGGAGCTGGAGATTGGACATTGGGTTGAGGTAACTGGGGGGGAGGGCTTTGGGTAAACATTTGATATGTACAAGTTAGCGCTTTTTTGCTTCAGATCTTGCTTCACTTTCGCTGTTTTCATTTCATGTCCAGTAAAAGAACCTTTTCTCTAATCAAATGGAGTTGGGGTTGTTCTTTCTTGGATTTTGAATGAGGCACACCTGACACTGTCACTAAACAAATGGTTGTAAATTGAGGAGTACATTTATTTGCTTGTTTGTTGGTCTTTTGTTTATATTTCATGGGTCTAGACTCCACCCCCGATCTCTCTCAGGGGTCATGCAGCTTGTTTTTCTCTTTATCTTATCAAATCTTAGAAAATTTGCCTGATCTATAATGCCTAATTGGTGCTGAAGAAATTGAGTAAGGAGAAGGCAGGGAAGATGTTTATGTCTTGCTCCATCTCTGAATAATTTAATTCTTTAAAGCAAACCTTCCTTAAGCTTACAGCCGCTGTTTCTTGCTTTCTCCCATCCTATATAGAGAAAGCACATAAATTCAGAGCCTTTTTTATTAGAGTGGAACAGATGAAAATAGATAACATGTTGTAATGGACTTCCGGTAACTCGGATGCCACTGGTGTTGGCAACAATCTTTATGATTACTACTACTATTATTCTTTTTTTTTTTCCCCTGTTGGCTGTTGCTGCCAAATCTATTGACATAAATAGGAAGCAATCTTTCTCTGCACTTTGGCCCCATTTGCAGAAATATATTGGAAAGTTCATGAATCATCTGGCCCATTTACAAAGGGAGAGAGGAAATAATATGCTAATGTCAGAGAAAAGGCTTTTCCCCTGTTAACTCCTGTATACCCAACTCCAATCTTCTTCCCCACCCCAAGTATTGATTGATAACAAAATATTAACATGACAACTAATAAAGTCTAATGAAAAGAAGGACTAGGGATGGCATGATAGCAGTGTTCCAATATTTGAAAGATTCCTACAAAGATGAGAGGGTCAACTTTTTTTTCCCAAAGCACCAAAAGGCAAAACAAGAAACAATGGATGGAAACTAACCAAAGAGAGAAGTAACCTAGAACTAAGGAGAAAATTCCTAATGGTGAGAGCAAACAATCAATGGAATAACTTCAGAACAGTGGTGGGTTTCAAATTTTTTTACTACTGGTTCTGGGGCATGGCTTGGTGGGCGTGGTGTGGCTTGGTGGACGTGGCAGGGGAAGAATAATGTAAAATCTCCATTCACACCCCACTCCAGGGGAAGGTTACTGCAAAATCCACATTCCCTCCCGATCAGCTGGGACTCGGGAGGCAGAGCATAGATGGGGGTAGGACCAGTCAAAAGTGGTATTTACTGGTTCTCCAAACTATTCAAAATGTCTGCTACCGGTTTTCCAGAACTGGTCAGAACCTGCTGAAAATCACCTCTGCTTCAGAAGTTGTAGGTGCTCCATCACTGGAGGCTTTCCAAAAGAAACTGGATAACCATTTTTTTGAAACAATATGGGGGTCTGCTACTTGAGCGGGGATTTGGACTAGAAGACCTCCAGGTTCCCTTCCAACTCTATTACAGTATTCTATGTTCTAATTGTTCTGGAACTCTAAAGTGTTAGTTGCTTTAATAAAACGTGTAAGGTACCGGGGATTGGCTAAAAGACTACACATCAATCTGGATCCAAACTACATGAATGGATGCATATATGCATGTGATAGCCAGGTTATTCTCATGGCTAAGGCACCAGACTAGAAAGCAGGAGACCGGGAGTTCAAGTCCCACCTTGAAAGTCAGCTGGATGATTTGTGGAACCAGTTACACTCTCCCTGCTCAATTCACCTCACAGGATTGTTGTGATGGGGACAATAGGAGAAAGTGTGTTGGATATGTTCATCACCTTGAGCTGCTTGTAAGAATAATAATGGCAGTATATAAATAAATAAAAAATGAAATAAAAAATAAATTTAAACCAGAGACATACATATATTCCCATCATACTATTCTCTTTGGGTATAAGCAGTGATATACTCAGAACTAAAAGTAAGTAAGAAGTAGCAACCTAAGCAAAGAAAGAGTTAAAAGAGAAAGCATAGCTCAAACTAGTTATACCAAACTTACTCACTATAACTGTGGTTTTTCATCCTTGCAAACCATTCTTGGTTCCATTGCATCCACATTCATACAAGCACAGTGGTGGGTTTCAAAAATTTTTAGAACCTCTTCTATAGGTGTGGCCTGCTTTGTGGGAGTGGCTTGTGGGAATATGACCAGGTGGGAGTGACTTGGCAGTCATGTGACTGGGTGGGCATGGCTCTTGCTTAGCAACCAAAATGTTGACTCAGAAACTCTGGCATTTGAAGCATGCAAGTCTTAAAGCTGTCACGTTACAAGACCTAAACCTTTAGGGGGAAAAAACCCAGGGGTGTTCAAACTTGACACCTTTAAGACTTGTGGACTTCAACTCCCAGAATTCCTCCTCCAATCATGTTGGCTCAGGAACTCTGGTATTGAAGTGTGCAAGTTTTAAAGCTGTCAAGTTACAAGACTCTTGTACCCCTAACCCTTTAGAAAAAAAACCCAGGGGTGTTCAAACTTGACAGCTTTAAGACTTGTGGACTTCAACTCCCAGAATTCCTCCTCCAGTCATGTTGGCTCAGGAACTCTGGCATTGAAGTGTGCAAGTCTTAAAGCTGTCAAGTTACAAGAGTCTTTCACCCCTAACCCTTTAGAACAAAAACCCAGGGGTGTTCAAACTTGACAACTTTAAGACTTGTGGACTTCAACTCCCAGAATTCCTCCTCTTGCTCTTCATCTTGATGATGTGCGGACGGGTGGGCGGAGGGATCTGGAACCAGTTCTAAACAGCATTGTAGATTTGTGGAACCTCTTCTATAGAACGTATAGCTTATGGAATTTTTCCGAACAGGATTTTCCCATGTATTTTGCTAAGAAATGTACATAAGGCCAGCTCAAAAGGTGGGATCTAATCCCTTACTAATAGATCACAAATTTTCATGAGTTCAACATCAACAGGAATCTAAAATGAATTATTGGAACCCTCCATATGTTTTGTATTTTACTTTTCAACAACCTGACCCATTCCAAAGAATTTCAGGAGTTTAAAATATCTCTGGGCATCAGTTTTCATTCTCCTGTTTTCAACTGAAGGAACTTGTAACATTAACAATAGGAACATTAATAGGCAGAATTGTCAATATCATATGGAGCTGGGATGAAAAAAGTACACTGTTTATTTTGACTACATCCATTTTTTGTTTTTGGCTCTTAATATGCTGGACAAAGCCCATTCCAGTCCTAAAGTTGGTATACCTTAAGTTTTACATCCCTGATATAAGATATAGTACAGGTAATCCTTGCTTAACAATCAGAGATGAGACTGGCAACCTGTGTCATAAGCAATGTAGTCATTAAGCAAGATATTATGTGACCATGGCAGACTTACTCCCTCACTTTGATGGTCATTAAGTGAACCATCTATGTCATTAAGAGAGACAACATGTGATTGAGGCTTGCAATTTTACTGCCAGATTCCACAATGATTATGATTGTCAGAAACTAACAGTGAAGCACACAAATGATGTTCACATGATTGTTGTATTATGTGAGAGCTACCCGCAAAGCATCTTCAAGGTATATCATATAGCCTCTTGGATATTTATATTTATAATACTATATGAAATAATTTATAATTGCAAGATAAATTCCTACATAGTAAATTAGGTGATGGCTCTTTGTCTAGGTGTGATGTAGACCGCATAATAGGAATATAAAGCATTGGAATCTAAAGCAGGCATTTATAACCCACCAACCATAATCTTTTTAATCCCTAGAATCTAAGATTATTTGGCAATAAAGATTATTTGGCAACAAATGGCCAAGTTCCAATAGCATGTCTTTTTTATTTATATTTAATCGTATAAAGGTTACACATATTTGGCACAAAAAAACCCCTGTGCTTTAAGACTAAGCTATTCTCATTTCTCCCCCTTATGCAAAGAAAGAAATGAGTGGGCATTGAATTCAATCCAGCCTTGTCCCGCCTATTAATCCTGTCTTATTCATGGCCTGTCATTCCTATTGACACATAGCTAAGTCAAAAAAAGAAAAAAGAAAATGAAATGAAAGAGGAGATGGCTACATGTCTGAGCTAGATTGGATCATGCCGGTTAACAAGAAAAGTGTAGAAGGGCTAAAGGAACTGTAGAGGAATTCTTGGAGGCAATTGAAAAAGAGCTCCAACAGAAGACAAGTTGGCTAGATATTATCATTGATGGCATAAACAGGAGCAGGATATTAGAAGAAGCAGTTATTGACAGACAATCTTGGTAAAATTATATCTGTCATGTCAGTCAGCAGTGATATGCAACCCTATCCCTGAAACGGCCTACATTCCTGCTAGTCTCTTTCATCCCAATCTGGCTCAAAATCCAATTTCAGTGCTGCCAATGAAGAGGGCATGATCAGAATATTCTCTGTGAAAAGTATATTCAGTGTTGTTAATGAAGTGGACATGATCAGGATATCCTCTGTAAAAATACTATGTTGTGCATGAGCCAGAAAATATCAATAGACCCTCACATCCTGCACATAAACTGTTTCAACTTCTCCCTCAAGATGACACTATACGACATTGCATGCCAAAACAACCAGACACAAAGACAGTTTTCCCCTCAGGGGTGGGTTCCCGCCGGTTCTAACTTCTTCTATAGAAGAGGTTCCACAAATCTACAGTGCCGTTTAGAACCGGTTCCAGCTCCCTCCCCCCATCCATCTGCACATCATCAAGATGAAGAAAGAGAGGAGGAATTCTGAGAGTTGAAGTCCACAAGTCTTAAAGCTGTCAAGTTTGAACACCCCTGGTTTTTTTTTCTAAAGGGTTAGGGGTGCAAGGGTCTTCACAGCTTTAAGACTTGCATGCTTCAATGCCAGAGTTCCTGAGCCAACATGATTGCAGGAGGAATTCTGGGAGTTGAAGTCCACAAGTCTTAAAGCTATCAAGTTTGAACACCCCTGGTTTTTTTTTTCTAAAGGGTTAGGGGTGCAAGAGTCTTGTAACTTGACAGCTTTAAGACTTGCATGCTTCAAATGCCAAACCTGCTGTCAGGTTTGAACACCCCTAGGTTTTTTTTTCTAAAGTATAAGGGGTTCAAGGGTCTCGTAACTTGATAGCTTTAAGACTTGCGTGCTTCAAATGCCAGAGTTTCTGAGCCAACATTTTGGTTGCTAAGCAAGAGCGTTGTTAAGTGAGTTTCACCACATTTTACAAGTTGTCCATGCCCACCCAGTCACATGACTGCCAAGCCACTCCCACCCAGTCACATGGCCAGAAAGTCACTCCCACAAAGCTACAGAAGAGGTTCTAAAAAAATTTGAAACCCACCACTGTTTCCCCTCCATGTTATCACTCTGCTAAACAACTAATTCTCACAACACTGTCTATGCCATAGGACAGTGATGGTGAACCTTTTATCCATCGAGTGCCCACACTGTGCACGCAAGCATGCCCAAACTGAAAGGTGTATGCACGCACAAACATGCACACACATGAACATGTGTGTGTCTATGTGCAAATATGTGCAGCTGAAACCAGAAGACCAGCTGGCTGACGGGAAGCAGGGCATCCCAACACCTGCAGCATGGCAAGAGGTAAGATCTTTTTCTTTCATGAGCTTCTGTTTCATCGTTTGCAGGGAAACAGAAGCTCACGAAAGAAACGCCACAGAGATCTGACCTAGGGTGACAGCGCACGTTCCAGCAGAGAGGGCTCTGCATGCCACCTCTGGCACACATGCCACAGGTTTGCCATCACGGCCCTAGGATGTCAAACCATCTAGTAGGGCTGTATTGTCTTTTATCCTTCTCATCTTTTCATCTTTCCTATTACCTGTTTCCTCAGCTTCTTACAATGATAATTTTGTTGTTTGTATCACATGATTGATGTTGTTTGCTTATTTAGGATCCTATGACTACCATTGAGTTTGTATCTTCTGTTTTATTATGATTGTATTTTATTATTATGATCGTGATTTATCACTTATGGCTTGTATATACACTGAGAGCCTATGCACCGGAGACAAATGCCTTGTGTGTCCAATTACACTTGGCCAATAAAGAATTCTATTCTATTTGTGTGGCAAGCAGTAGCTGTAGCTCTTCAACCAATCAGCCTTCTGCATGTAGAAATACAAGAGAAAGAAGAGGAAGGAAGAGGAAAGACCTCTTTGGCTCTAGAAGATAATGACGGTCTCTTGGATGAGAGAAAGCACTAAGGTTTTAGAAAGCAGTATTTCCATTACAGCAGCATAGGTAGCATTTAGCAAACCACAGCTTCGTGGCAGGCTTGCCAAGGCCTTTCACAGCTACAGCTTCTCATTCATCAACATTAATTACTACTATGTGAGTAGAGTTAATGGCAGTTTATCCTACATGAGTGCTCAAGTTTAAAGGAGAAATAATTTCCGCTGCTGAGTAAAAAGAGACTGAAGAGATAGGAAATTATACTTTCCGTAATTTTAGGATGAAGTTAAGGCCCAGATACGGTATGCTACAAAAACCTAGGTGTCAGTTGGGCTGCAGGCTTACTTAGCATTATTTGATAAGACAGCCCATTAGAGTCCGGTGAGCTAAGCTTTAAGATAATCATTGAGCCTTTAGACTCAGTTGTAAGACTAAAGGGCCCAGTGTTCCCATTCATTAACTGAACTGACTTTGGCAACATTTTGAGAGCAGCAGATTTCCCCACCTGCTGTAAATTATTGCATTTAAGCATAGCAATAGTTCAAGGCTATTAATATCTTTCCTGCTCTTTTTATTTTTTTTTTCTTGGCAGCTGTAACAGTTTATCTGATTATTCTTTTAAACCACCCAACCTTGTGAAGTATATATAGATATTATATGTGCTTTAGTTAATCATTGATCACTTCATTAATTTATCACTACCATGTAATTCAGAACAGGTCTCCCTTTTTATGATTTGAATTCTATCAAGGTACCCAGTACAGTTATCTCTGGACCCTTGATACCACAATAATGTAGTGAAAATAAATATTTGTGATGATAGCGCCTACTGATTTCAGCTTCACAATAAATCGGTTTTTCTTGTTATTTCAATCGTTCTTCCTTTTAATTGTTAGTAGCGGTGTTTTTCTTAAGCCAGGAAAATTATTATATAGCTAGAAAGCCAACACAGATAATATTTCTGCAGATAAAAAAGAAACTGAATGTGGATTATACCTTTATAAGGTCAAAGTTCTATGTTCAATTTCAAGTGAAATTATACGGACATTCTTTGGAATGAATTCATGCATGCAATTAAAAAAACCTACAACATAAAAAAAATCTAATAGCAAACATAGAGATTAATATTTCATAATTTGATATAATGTTTTGGAAAATATTTGGCTTAACTGGAAAAGATTTGTCAACCTGGTGTGTGTTTGTGTGTGTAAACTGTAGTTTAATACTGATTTATAGAATAACTTAAAATGATTAATTTCACAATTTCATAGTGTGCTAATATGCCAAAAATATGGATTAAAAATGATCATAGCTGAGTACACATAGCATACCAAACCAAACTAAAATTATACAAAATCTATTGTAGGCATCCACAAAAATACAAGTGATGTCACAACATTATGCTGCAAATTCTGCCCCATATATATTTTGTATAATTTTGTTAGCTGTAGCAGTATCCTGCTATTGTTGCTAAGCAGAATCAGTTAAATTTACTTTTCTCTTTCTGTACATAACATCCATATATCTCTGATCTGAGAGTTTTAGGGAAGATGGACTGCATATAACATTCTCAGACAAAGTAGTGTTTAGACTTGTAATCCAAAATATTTGAAGCACACTAGATTTTAAGCCTTCCTTCCCCTATAGATCAACCCTTTCCAAACTTCAGAATTCATAAATGGAAAGCCTTTGATTTATTTTACTGAAGTTCTGATTTTAAAAAAACAGCAAAGTCCATTTCTTATGTACAACTTCTCTGCCAATGTTCACACATTTCTTTCCCTTTTTATGTTCCTTCAGATACACACAACTCTACACATTATAATTTTTTTATTGCAGGTTTCAATTTTTCCTCATGATTTTTATTCATCCACTGGTAATGTTGCGAGGAACAAGGGAGTGTTATTAGCCCAAGGTCATCTGATAAAGTTCAAGGCTAAGAAAGAGATTTGAAGTGGTATCTCCCACATCCAGATGTAATACTGAGCCCTTGAAATATGGATTCTTGGAAGAGAGCACGAAATTGCCCTTCTTTGATGAATGTAAGGTTCATTGTCAACCTTTGGCTTTCTGAATTATTTACATGTGCTCAGAATTGCTTGGTCATAAACAGAACATTCCAACAAAAATTTTCCATTGATTCCAGGAAGGACCAGACAAAGGTCATATTCTCACAAGAGCCTTCATTAATGCAACCGAGCATGAAAAGCACATGTTTTAAAACAAAATATGCATTCACAGATTTCCTGTTCTCTTTGTGCATTTTACAGAGATTGATGGAATTCATGTTCCATTCACGCACAAACACATGCATGCACATGCACACATACACGTGTGGATTGCATGCGCACACCCACAGACACAGAGAGAGACAGAGAGACAGAGATATATGTAGTACTCATGTATATTGCTATATATTTCCACATTAATATACATGTATAGATGTATATATGCACAACACATACTATTATAAGTAAAAAAGGGGGCTCCTATTCCAATTACTAAAGTCCAGGATTCAGTGAATACAAAGTTCTACTCTAAATTTTTAGTGACTGGGAGGGAAGATTGAAGAAATGATTGACCAGGAATGCGGAACATGGTTTCATTCAAATTAATTATGTGTTCATATGATAGACACCACATATAGCATGCCTAGTTTGAAATAGATGATAGAAATAGAATAGAATAGAATAACAGAGTTAGAAGGGACCTTGGAGGTCTTCTAATCCAAACCTCTGCCTAGACAGGAAACCCTATACCATTTCAGACAAATATTTATCCAACATCTTCATTAAAAACTTCCAGTGTTGGGGCATTCACAACTTCTGGAGGCAAGCTGTTCCACTGATTAATTGTTCTAACTGTCAGGAAATTTCTCCTTGGTTCTAAGTTGCTTCTATCCTTGATTAGTTTCTACCCATTACTTCTTGTCCTACTCGCAGGTTCTTTGGAGATTAGTTTGACACCCTCTTCTTTGTGGCAACTCCTGAGATATTGGAACACTGCTATCATGTCTCCCCTAGATAATAAATGATAGATAGATAGATAGATAGATAGATAGATAGATAGATAGATAGATAGATAGATAGATAGATAGATAGATGCAAGAATAACAATGATGATTTCTCACTCTTCCCCATGTTTGTTTTCTTGTTCAGTTTTTATATTTCCAAAGCATTTTTAAAATATGTTTGGGACATTCCTGATTATTCCATTAAAATTAGCCACTATAACTGCCATATGTCTGAAAGGGTATTCAAAGAATGATCTTAGCAAATCAACTTGGCTGGCAGGATATTTTTCTTTTAAAAATCTGTCAGCAGTAGTCACTGTACTGACTAACCCAAAGAAATGATTCAGTATGAGAGAAGCATACAATTATTGCCAAACCAAATGTTAGCCAGTTCCAGCAAAATAAAAATTCACATTTGGGTTAGGATTTTGAAACTGTGATCAACACACAAGACACAATGATGTTTGTAGTTGTGTTACTAAAACCACAAATCACAATATATTAAAGCTGTATATAAATGTATGTAACAATGGCTTCTCCCACTCAGTCCAGTTAAAGTTGTACTATGAAAAGGCATATTGTCTTGATAGAAAGGTTTAAAACTTCCATTACTAAAGACAGCAGTGCAATTCTATCTATATGAGTCCCATGGTAGTCAGTGAAACTTCCTATAGCCAATGTTTTCAGCACATAAATGAAGTTGAATTGTGAAACATTTTACAATCTGCCGCCACATAGGCAGGTTATTTGGATTGATTCTGTGATAGTGTCTAAAGTTTGTCCCCAAACAGATCTCATTATTTCCTTGGTATAGATTTGAATTTGCACCTGCTCATTGATTTCCCTCTGGTTGCAAACTTATCAAAATGCACAGTACTATATACTGCATGGAATAAGTATAAGTCAAGGAGGAAAAAAAGAGAATAAGCAGCAAGGTTAAGCATGTAAAAATAAAAATCCCAGTCCTCCTTCATGCTATAAATTGTAGGCTTGAAAAATGTGAGGAGCAAAATATTGCTTCCTTATTATGACAATAGAGATTCTGAACAAGCTTCCTGGTTTTATTTTTTTTAAAAAAAACTCTCATTTTTCCAGCTTTCCACTACAGATTTATAATGTTTTTTTTAAAACAGCAAAAAATATTTCTGTAGAAATGCAATTGAAAATTGTTTTGACTGAGAAAATGTAACAATTTATGATTACCTGTATTTTTCAGAGTATAAGACGCACCTTTTTCCCTCAAAAAAGAGGCTGAAAATGTGGTTGCCTCTTATACATCGAATACAGCATTTTTTGCCTCTTGAAGCCCCGCCCCTTCACAAAAATGGCTGTGCATACCCTTATGGAGGCTTTCAGAAAGCTCCTGGGGGTTGGGGAGGGCAAAAATGGGCTGTTTCCCCTCCCCAACCTCCAGCAGCACTCTATAAGCTTCCATAAGGCTATGCATGCAATTTTTTTTTTTACAAAAAATGGGCACGTTTTTCTAAAAAATGAGCAGTTTTTTTCTCGTTTATGCCCCCCCCAGAGCACTCTGCAAGCCCCCCTCCCAAGGCTATTCATACCTTTTGGGGGGGGAATGGGGCCATTTTTGCGAAAGACAGGCCGTTTTGGGGAGGTTTTCAGAGTACAAAAACATTTTTTTCCTTTCAGAAAGCTCTTTAATTAGAGTGATTGATGAGAATTTCATTGATCAAGTGCTGTGCCAGAAACAAGTCTTAGGTGCTGCAGATTGTCAGTGATTTCCTTTTCCAGCACATCGATAAATACACCTGGAAACATCTACCTACCTACCTACCTCTCTCCCTACCTACCTACTGTATTTATCTCTCTTTCTCTCTCTCTGTATCCCTTTATCTACCTACCTACTTTTTTAATTTGCCTCTTCAAACCTTGGTGCATTTTATACTGGTGCATCTTATACTCTGAAAAATATGGTAGCTTTAAAAAAAGCATCAAAAATTGAAGTATGGTGACATATGAAAAAATGTGGCATTTCTTTGTTTTTCTACTTCTAAAATTTCATGGCCACCAATCTCAACTGAATAACTCTGGGTGGCTAATACAATTATTCTAAACACAGCCATTGACTTCATGTTCATTTCCAGATGGAATTCCATCCTCACAACAAACTCTAAAATAATATAAATGCAATTTATGTCCTTGGTAACACTGTAAATAACTGGTAGCTCTGGGAGCACCTGCCGAATAGTGATAGTAAAACACAAACAGGAGAATTTAATCTTTCTCATGCCGAGGACCAAGAAAAATGTCTTCCTAAAATTGCAGGTTGCATTAGGAAAGTGAATCAGGAAAGAATAGGTGATGAATGAAAGTGGAATAAATACACAAATGTTGACTGGTATGAAAGAACTATGTTTTGAGAATTTGGCCCCTTAGAAAGAGCAAAAAACAATTAAATGAAAAATAACACTAGAAGTTTTTAAGATAACCATTTGTCTGAAGTGGTGTAGTGTTTCCTGCCTAGGCATGGGGTTGGACTGGAAGACCTCTAAGGTCCTTCCAACTCTGTTATTCCATTCTAAATGGCAAAACAAATAGATGAAGTTAGAGAGAAAAAGTCAAAACAAAAGGGAAGACTAAGGAAGTCAAAGTTGGATGGAATTGATGATATCCTCATAAAGAGAGAGGTGAGGATTTAAAGAATAAAAGAATATATGGATGTGGTGAAGACAGAATAGAGAAGGATGTAAACAATTTTTAGTTATGTTTCCTTTCCTTGTCTCTAGAATGCTATTGTGCTATGTTCTTGTGTTTATTGTTTTTAGTTCTTAACTAGTTAGATCAGTTGCAGATTAAGTGGCGGATTAAGGCTCACTGGTGCCCTAAGCACTGACAAATTTTGTTGCCCCCCTCCAGTGATGGGATTCAAAAAAATTTACTAGCGGTTCTGTGAGCACGACTTGGTGGACGTGATTTGGTGGGCATGGCAGGGGAAGGATAATGTACATTCCCACCCATTCCCGGGGAAGGATACTGCAAAATCCCCATTCCCTCCCGATCAACTGGGACTCAGGAGGCAGAGAATAGATGGGGGTGGGGCCAGTCAGAGGTAGTATTTACAGGTTCTCCGAACTACTCAAAATTTCTGCTACCAGTTCTCCAGAACTGGTCAGAACCTGTTGAATACCACCTCTGCCCCCACTCCTTTGTACATACTGTACAAATCTTCATTGATTTTTTTTCTTTCTCAACTTTGTGGTGCCCCCTTGGGCCTGGTGCCCTAAGCACATGCTTAGTCTGCTTAATGGTTAATACACCACTGAGTTAGATCATTGCAAGTCACATGAACTGGTCATTCAATGCTGAACTACCTGTCTTTTTATCTCCTTTTCTTCTCTTGCCCTGCTTTGCCCACATTCTCCAACCTTCCTCAATTCCAGATGACAGTGCACCAAAGCAACCCCACCTACAGTAGTCCTTTCCCAGAAAGACAGTGCTTGTGATGGGAGAAGCCCAGAACTCTCAGACTGGATGGAGACAAACCCTGTGCCAAGTAAAGGTAATGTAAAAAGAAGATCAACTGAGCTGTTCAACTTCTTCCTGCCCATTCCAAAACATCAGTTTCAAAGATTTGGACTGCCAAAATACTAACAGATACAAGTTTGGCTTTCTCAAAGAGAGTCTACAAATATCTTCCTCAAGTTTCTCTTGAACCATTCTCAGTCTCAAACAAAATTCTTTGACTCTTACTTCCAATACTGCCACATTGTCTAAATCCTTTTCCATCTATTTGTTTTTCTATATTACTTTCCCAAAAAAATTCTTTGATTTGTTTAATCTCTCCTGATTCTCCCAGTTGTTTATTCATGCTTATTTCCATATTTGTAAATCTGTATTCGATTCTCTTTTTGATAGTAACCGAACTCTCACCTCACAATCAGGAGGTTGTGAGTTCAACCCTAGGTAGAGGCAGGTGTAGGGTCTCCTGCTTGGGTAAGGTGTTGGACTAGATGACCTGTAAGGTCCCTTCCAACTCCAACTGTTATGGTCTCTTCTAACTGATGCCTACTGTACATTGATGTAGACAATGATGCAATAACACTCTTGTCTAATTCTTCAAAATCATTTGTAAAGTTTCTGATGTATTTGATGTCCTTCTTTAGATGATCCTGTCCTCCCTTCTGCAACTTTTGCTGCCTTATTAGTAGAAGCCATTTTTCTTTTTTTTTCTAAACTGAAATCCAAAAAGGAGAAATAAATAAGAGTTGTTTTTCCTCTGTCTGTAACTCTTTAATCCTTTCAGCATCCTGTACTTCTGTCATCACATGACTTTTCACAACTTCCTATTTCCTTCTTTTCCCTACTTAATCTCTTTGTTTAACAAAGTCCGTCAATCATCCTCTTTAGCAAGTTTAAACAATTCTCTTTCCCAGAGAGTTTTCTATTATGAATTCAAAAGTATTTTAAATAAGGCAAAACTCCAAATTAACTGCCACCTTAGTCCATTTTAACTTATACTTTCGAAACTCCTGTCAAGGTTTTTTCTTTTTTTTTCTTTTTTTCTTCTTTAGGTTTTTACAATTGTATCCTTTAATTTTTCCCCACAGATTGAAGGTGCATTAACCTGGATGCCTTAAAGTTTAGGGTTACCTCCCTGCTCTGTAACCTATTTGTTTTCCAGCGCAGCAAAGACACAAGTTTCTGCTGCTTATTTAATGGATCTTTGTAAATTTACTGCAACTTATACTCATGACACAAGATGATGTGTCATATTTTGGATTGCCTTGCAGCCCTTAGCAATCTCCAAAAAGGAGTGTCCATCATTGTTCTAATGCGAGGGAAGGCATCCTGATACATTCCAGATGTTTTGAACTTTGCTCCCAACCAGCATGGTCAATAACAAGGAACTGAGGAAGTGGTCCAATATGAGAAGATCATCAGGAAGTCTAATAACATTTTATATGATATTCACTTTTAGTAAAAGATAGCCACTGTTGTTCAATCAGTACTTAGCCAAAGTCCTGTACATTTCCCATAAGATGAGGAGAAGGGAGGGTGGATGGTTGATATTTTGTTCCCAAGACTGAATCACTCTGCCTTCAAAGAAATTCAGTGTCTGTCTACTAAGCTTCTTTTCTAACTGTCAATGAGCTCTTTAGAGTGCAATGCAGCTACATTTTTCTGGGAGGGAAAATTCAGCAATCTTCCAATAAAAAGAATTTCCAGCAAATATATTGAAATAAATGAGCCATGCTTGTGGCATTTGTCTTTTTTAATGGTTTCCTGCACAAACCTCACAAATCCCTCTGGAACAGTAGCTCCATTCAGTTGTCCTTTGACATAACTTTTTTTAACTTAGCTCTGCTGGAAATTAGCAGATTGTTCATTTATTGAGGTGAATACAGAGCCCCTTATTTGTCCATCCACCATTATGTGGTCTTTAGGTTTATTGATTTCAGGAAGATATGAACATTATTTGACATAATGCTACATAATTCTCAGGAACTATGGCCTTTATATCACTGAATTCAGAGTATCATCGAGGGTTCTTCAAGCTAAAAGGAAAGAGGTGTTCATCTCTTTTTTAAAGAACTACCAATATAGTGTACGAATAAGCAATGAATCACAATCTTCTAGTTGTCTTCTAATCTCTGACTGTCCCACATCATTGGCCATTCTATGTAGTAGGCCATGTGTCACTCATCCAGACTCTAGTGGACAGACTGTCCTGCTTGAATAAACAAATTCAGTTTCACAGCTATGAAACTCACCGGATGACTGCAGACCATAAAAAAACACTACAATTGTATCACGGAAGCATTATGAAGATAAAAATAGGGAAATAGAGAGACATGTAGATAATATCTCCCCTCTGCTTCTTGGCAGAGCAGGACTGGGTGTCAGAACACCATAATCCCATTTCGTATCTGTTTATGTTGATATGTGTATGAGAGAGAGGGGTGGTGTTTATATATTTTTGGCTCCATATTGCGAATTTTTAAGGGTAATATTCCCACATGCTTTTCCATTTATTTGGTATTTTGCTCTATGTTCCTATCACTCAGCATTAAGTGGACAGCCTATGCTGATAACCATTTGCTATAAAACCAGTTTCATTTCACAGTAATGATGCACAGTACTGACTGAAACAAGCTGTTCCATTGAACCAGATTGAACTAGCTTCATGAATAAATGACATTCAGTCAAAAGAACGCTTGCAGCATTCCAATTCTCCAACTGCAGATTTTAAAAGTTAAGCAAGCATTTGTACATTTTCCAAAATACATCAAAGGATAAAGAAACAGTTGACCTCGTATGATGAAGTTGGTTGGAAAATTGTTTTTAAAAATATTATTTTGCGGAGTGCCAGAATTTATTTTGGCAAAAGTCTTCTTAAATGTTTCAGGTTGATGTAAACTGAATGGTACTTGGACATTAGAGATTGACAAGGCACATTTACACAAATTGGTCCTGTGGTGACATAATCCCTTCACATGAGAGAGTCTCGCTTACTCTTACAAACAACTTCAAGACTTACAATATGGTTTCTACATGGAAGAAACTGGATGGAACACTATTAATAAACTCACCAAATATTGCAATTTTTAACCTATCATTTTAAAAAAACATGAATAGCATATTCAGTTATGTTATGGAAGTTACTTAATATCCCATACTGTCATTCCATAAGGGATTTTATTTTCACCTTACCATATGTCATAAAGAAAACATTTCCCTATCCAAAAGCCATTCAAGTTAAATAATAACCTTAGGTCAAACAGGTTTTTCTGAAGCCTTTAGCATGCATTAAAACTAAGACAGTGATTAACTATTCAGATGGAACAATAAAAGTTTCACAAGTAAAACCAG
Source organism: Thamnophis sirtalis (assembly GCF_051295495.1). NCBI lineage: Eukaryota > Metazoa > Chordata > Lepidosauria > Squamata > Natricidae > Thamnophis > Thamnophis sirtalis. The sequence goes on along the minus strand of NW_028261381.1, from coordinate 44,429,148 downwards.
GCAATAAACTTCAGAATCTCAGCTGAGGACCATTCAGAGGATATCCAAAGGGAATTTCACAAGTTTTCATTACTGGGTCAAAAGGTACCTTTAAAATATCTTTCAGATTCCTGAACTTCTCAACCCCTAAAAATGGAACTTTGGAAAGGTAAGACTAATATTGGATGGTGCACAGTTTCTGGCACATGTCATCTCTCTCTCTACTGGCTCAAGATAATCTCATCACTTCTCAGATTAAATTGCAAACATTAATACTTCCTTTCACCACCATCACACCTTCCCCTTCCTTTGTTTTAAAAGTTCCTCCTTCCACAAAGAGATTTTAAATGTGTGGCAAAAAGAAGAAGTCAAAGAAATCGGATATTACCTAGAACAAGTCAGAGGAAAAGGTCAGTGCTCCTGTTTGGCTAAGCTCAACATTTTCACTTTCACTCTCTGAAAGCTGTGAAGGTGAGGGGGGGAGAAGGAGAAGGGGAGAGAGAAGGCAAGTTCTAAAGTGCTAAGATCTTCCTCTAGAGTTTTAATCACTCACTTCCCAAGATGCAGCTTAACAAATGCCACTGTGTTCTGTCAATATTTGTATGCAGCTCCACCAAGGGCTGGCAGCCAAATGCACATGGTTTAAAGAACCAAGAGCCGAAAACTGACACCAGAACCAACACTCCTGCCTTTGTCTCTTTTAAGGTGGTGCCCAACATGTCATCTGAGTTTCTCACTGCACACAGGCGCCGCGCAGAGATTCCACCCCTTGGACAAAAATAATAACAGCCATGTGTGACTTTAATTATCTTGTTTGACAAGCGGAGTGACTTTCATCTGATGATGCCTTCAAAAGTTGTAGGCAGGGGTGGGTTTTTTTCTTTTTTCTTTTTGGCTTTGTGTTTTGCTCCAAAGCGGCTGCCCTTTAAGTGTATTTTAATTGACTGGAATTTAGAAAGAATCTCATTTGGCAGGAATTTCGCATTGGAAGCATGCCCTTTAGCAGCTGAAATAGGTCCTCATGACTTGACCAAAAAGAGATTGCTGAGATATCATTGGCTCCCCACAACCACTACCATAAGGGGAAAATTCAATCAAAGAATCAAAATTATGTTGTTACTAATTTTTGGCATATTGTCTTTCAATTAAGTGAGAAGTCATTAAAAGGGCACAAACCAGAAGCCATTCTACAAAACACGGCAAAAAATGTTCTCAAAGGGTTCAGAACTGGAACAAATCATTATTCCTTGAATGCCAGAAGTATATTTTTTTTCTCTCCACATTATGTTTTCTCTTATGGAAGTTATTTCCCACCAACCTCTGGGAGCTTTGTCACCTATTCTGTTATCAATTAATCATCCTGGCTAGTTTTGATGTTGTTTTATACCACTGTTCTCTTTGTGATTGCAGTGCAGTAGAAATGACAGAATATTTGATTTTTCTTGGCGTCGGTCCCTAGGGCTCTGAAAATTTACTCTTTTGTAACTGTATTGTCTTCTTCTAATTGTTACATTATGAGGTTGCAGCCAAACAGGCTCCCATTTCAACACTTCATCCCACTGAATAATTGGGAACTGCTGTGCTCTACAGAACAACAACAAAATATGTGCATATGCATATTTACTCATATTTCAATGCATACTTAATCCCAATTAAATGGGGCTACTTGCAAGAAATTTTACACAGAGCTGTGAACTAGATTTGGCCTTTTAATTTGTTACACAGTCAGCCAGATGTTTACTTTCAATTTGGCATGATGATCCACCTATTGAGTCCTTCCCCAGGACCTACTGTAGATAGGCAGGTGTTTGTCTGTGGTGGTGTAAAAGGTCTCAGAACAGAACAGAATAACAGAGTTGGAAGGGACCTTGGAGGTATTCTAGTCCAGCCCCCTGCTCAAGCAGGAGAAACCCTATACCATTTCAGATAGGTGGATGTTCAAGCACTTCTTAAAAGCCTCCAGAGCACCCACAGCTTCTGAAGGCAAGCCATTCCACTGGTTAATTGTTTTCATTGTCAGGAAATTTCTCCTTATTTCTAGGTTGCTTCTCTCCGTCATTAGATTCCATCCATTGCTTCTTGTCCTGCCTTCGGGTGATTAAGGGTAACAGGTTGATCCCCTCTTCTGTGTGGTAGCTTCTCAAATAATGGTATATTGCTATCATGTCACCCCTAAATCTTCTTATCACTGGACTAGACACACCCAATTCCTGCGACCATTCTTCATGTTTTAGCCTCCAGTCCCCTAATCATCTTTGTTGCTCTTTT